>NC_138911.1:31413627-31674129 GCF_965231255.1 Vanellus vanellus | reverse complement strand
GCAATAGTATGTAAACTAACAACTCCATGCTGGCACCAGAACAAATGGGTATAAACTGGTCACAAGTAGGGCTAGGCTAGGGATTAAAATGCTATTTCCAGCCATCAGAGCAGTGGGTTCTGGAACCCTCCCAAGAGGAGTAATGGGAACAAACAGTCCAAGTGGGGATTTAAGACAAGGACTTTTCAGTTTATGAAAGGGATTATCTGACATGGTACCAGGAGACTGGCCATAAGACCCAGGAACCCCCTTTTAAACCTACACTTCTATTAATTGAGCCTCTGTGGCCAATTTGGTTTTCGTCTTCTCATCTGAAAGTAGCCACACAGGAACCAATTAGTGCCAATTGGGATGGCAGCCTTTACGATATAGGTACCTACCCACTAGAAACAGGATCAGGCTCACCCACATGTTCAAGACGAGATAATAAGCATATCCTCTTGCTTTCATAGGCACTCTAGCCCAACCTGACCTTTGATGATAGTACAACATGCAAGAAAATCATGTTCAAGCCACTGTCATTGCCACTTAAGTGCTTTGCCAAGAGACCACTAGTGGCAGCGTCCAAACCATTCTTCCGGAGGCATGTGCAGAATTCCCTTCAAAGGCAGTCTATGTCAAATCCCATGGGTGAGCATCTCCCAGACACTTCAGCCTCCAAGAACTCACTACTCTTTCACCCAGCCCTGTTAGTCAGCTACTCAGAGGAGACGTCTGCACTGCGGGTGCTTCCTGGAATACCATACAAGAACTACTGGGCAGCCTAATGAGGCCTTTTTGACAAGCAAAATTAAAATCCAAGGGAAGCAAAAGGACACAAACCAAAAGAAATACCCAGGTTTAGTAGAATCTCCTCACACCAAGACTGAAATTTTCATGCAGCTTTTGTATCAGTGTAAAGACCTAACACAGCATTTGAGCTGGCCCCTATTGGAAAAAAATAGTACTTATAAAGATAAAAGCAAAAGGTCAAAGTCCTACAGCCCTGAAAATAGATGTATCGAAGGGAAAAACCTGACAGGTCCTGATTGATAACCATGCTTGAGGGAAGCTGCTGGAGGAAAACTGCTGCAGCAAAGGCTGCAGGGAGTTACTGTTCCAAAACCCTGCTGCAGCAGAAAAGGCACGTGTGGCTGCTAGAGCAGGAGATGGACATGGTTAATTGACTGGGAAACTTTAGCAGAGATGGAATTAACGCAAAGAGCTCAGAGCCCAGGCATGCAATTCTGTTACCAAGGGAAGGAACCATTCGGCCGGAATTGCAATCCATTTTCAGGTCAGAGCCTTTCCCAAAGGCAGAGTGCTCACCCCTCATCTGTTCCTCCTTTTCACCTCCAAGGGGTGCAAGAAGGAGAAGGTAGCTGGAAAAAGCAGCCTAGGAAAAAAAGCAGACTGCCCTTTAAGGGCCAGCCAGGTTTCAACTTTGCATGGTGTGTGTTTAACAGTGAGGAATTCGGAAGACATGTCAGGAGACAGAGCCTCTCCTAACCCTAAAACTTTGTGGATAAGTTAGTTGGGGAAACAAAACTAGAAAGCTACTAATAGGGGAAGAGAGAATTTACTTTCAGATCTACTCAGCAGAACGAATACCTGAACCAGATACATTTGCAATCTGGTCAGATGAGAATGCCAGGAGTTAGTTACTGTGGAATCGCAGCAACAACATGGAAAAACATACACCAAAACAATTATTTTCTAAAGTAAAGCGGACTACAGAGGAAGATAAGAAAGACACAAACACAAACCACAGACCAGATGACAAAGGTGATCTTATGCAGTGATGCACTGCCAATATTTGATAAGTAGCACCCATGACTGTTCCTTTCAGCTGCTGTCTCAGAGTCACTTTCCTCAGTAAGGGAGGACTAGATCTGGGAACTTCTTCATTTCTTCTGCCATTTTAACAAAGGGGCTTTAAATACACTTACACATACTTACAAGTAGCCTTGTAGCATAAATTGAGTCAAACTGTTCTCACACCAGTGACTTTGAATTCAACGCATGAACTGAACTGAACAGACTGTCTGGTGTGCAGCATGTATATTT
This sequence comes from Vanellus vanellus, assembly GCF_965231255.1. Taxonomy (NCBI): domain Eukaryota; kingdom Metazoa; phylum Chordata; class Aves; order Charadriiformes; family Charadriidae; genus Vanellus; species Vanellus vanellus. Next base: position 31,672,083 of record NC_138911.1, on the reverse strand, counting down.
TGAAACAGAATCCTATTTGCCACTTGGTTCATTTCCATGGTAAAATCTTTGCACCCCAACAGTGCCTTTATCAGCTCTAGGCATAAACCACTGCCACTAAGGATGGTTTAGTGATATTTATTGGTGAATTTCTTCTTTAAGGCAGCCTTAACTCACTTTCTCACGGTTCCTCCGTGCCCCTAATTTCAGCTCAGCCATAGAAGGGCTACCAAGGAAGGATTCCCATTCACTTTCAATACATCACTTATATGCTGTCTAACGCTCAACACCAAAAGCAAAGCAATGTGACTTCTACACCTCCAATTCTGCCAATGGTTGACAGTATGACTAGTGTGACCATCACCAAGTCAGTCAGTGCATGCCATTCCTCCCATCAGAAGAATGGAGAAAATAATCCCATGAAAGAGACTGTGATGCTTACTTTAAGCATGATTATAAAGCATTTTCCCACTCTGGCATGAAAGTGCCACATACTTTACAGTAACAAATAACATACATTTTTCCTAATTCTTTCATGCTGGAACCTCCTGAAATCCTCATTGTAGGATACGTAAAAAGAAAATTCCAGGTGGGGGAAATTTTGTGTAGCTGCTTTCTGCTCAGTCTGAAGAAATCTCACTTAGTAGAGCTACTCACGGTAGGCAAAGGTAGTCTTTTGCAGGTAAAGAGGGACTCTCCTTTAGACCTGTATTCACGCACAAGCAGTTAACTACATTTTAGCAACAGGTAATTACATTAGTGCCTCCACTACTCAGCCTGACTAGCATGAGAGTCCGACCTAACTGTGAAAATAAGCTCATGACTTATCTATGCCATACAAGTCAGGGGTCAGATTTAATTCAGTAGGCTCTAATCTGCCAATGCTGCAACCATGAAACAAAGCTGCCTCTCCCTGTGCACGGAGGCAGAACACTGAAGCGAGTCTTGCTCCAAGACAGCATCAAAATGCACCACCTCATACTCCCCATCCTCTCCAAAACACCAGAGTAGATCATAGAGAGTCCATCTTCCCAGTCCAGAAGCCATTAAAAATTCTCCTCACCCTGTATGAAGGGCCTGAAACAAACATTTCATTTTGGGAAAAGGCTCAGGAAGAACACGTGAGGAAGCAGAGCAACAAACAACACATAAGGTGGATATAAATCCAGATAAAATATTAAAATCATTAAAGGGTTGCTGCTCCCTGAAGGTTGGAAAAAACAAAGAGAGTTAATTAAAAGCAATCTCCACACAGTGCTGAGCTAGCCTGCCCCGATAAATCAACAGCTAGGACGGTGCTTGTAGAGGTCAATGGGGGAAAGAGGTTGGGAGACGGGGGAGAGGAAAGCTAGGAGAAGATAAAACATTTAGCTGAGACTATCGACAAAAACAAATCAGATCTGGTGACAGGAAATTGAGAAGGGTTTTCCACACATTTCCCCCATCAACATTTTTTGGTTAGATTTCGACCTCAGGAATGCCTGTTTGCCATCGACATAATACCAGCCAACCTGATCAAGTTCCCATTCATTTGTATCAGCACAGGAGAAGAGAGAAGTGAGAAGTCTTTGAGGCCCCATTCTACCTGGGCAGGTATTAACATCGCTTCCATCCACGTGCCATTTGACCACTGAGGACTAACGTCATCAAATTAACAGAGGGACACATCCTTTTTGGAGAAGCACCTCCTAAAAATTAAAGGGTCAGTCAGATATGAGGAAGCAGCAGCAGAAGTATCTCAATGCTGCAACTGAGAGGGTTTCTCCACACCTGTGGAGAAAGACCTCACTGCCAAGTCTTCCCATCACCAATCCTCACCCATCACATCTCACATGACTCTTAACCTGCACTACCCCAACTATAAAAGGCACTCATCTCTGAATTAAAATTGTGCTCCTGATTTATTCCATATTTCCATCAACAGGTGTATGCTAATGAACTGAAAACTTCAAGGATAAACATAGAGAAAACACAAAAACCTATAGGCTTCAAAACACCCTTTAGTAGTTAAAAAAAAAAAAAAGCAAAAGCAATCACAGTAAGCTTGTAGATACAAGTGGTTTCATGTTATAATTTCCAATATTGGACACTGACGAGTGATTTATCTGAACACTTAGGAGCACAGCAGCCTCAAATATCATGCAGTTTTTATTCATGGTCAAAACCAAAGGAGTTTAGCAGTAAAACACCTTTCTGAATCACAGTTTCTATTATTCCTTATTCAGATTGCATAGGTTTTAAACTAATCATAAACATAAAATATATTTCTCCCGACCTTTGACTGTACACAGTCTTTCAGGAAACAATATTGAGACCATAACACTTGAACAGTCACAAATCCATGGATGACTTTCTTCAGAACTGTTCTTGAAGGAAATGGAAATATGGACATTACTTTTCCCTTGAAGAAATAATACTAACTTTGTGTCTCCATTATAAGTTTCCCTATAGCACTGTTCACTGGACGGTGAACTACCTGGGCTATAACTCTGGCCATTTCAATTTTCTCCCAACTCTGTGACTAATCACGTTAGGCTGTGGATCCACAGGATTAGAAACTGCAAAGTTCCTAGAACCAGACCAAAAATTTCACAGCCACATGACACAAAGCACCGAACTGGTGTTCATTTACTCTTCCAAAACATGAAAAGCACCCAAAACATTTTCAAGAGGAAATTTTGTTCCAACAGGCATAATCTATCTTCCTGTGGCTAGCACGAAGCCAACTCAAAGCATAAAAGCAACATAAGCACTGTACTTTGCATTTTGGCAGAAGTAGCATGCCCGCATCTGATCAGATCAAATCAGCCCTGCCAGCTGATGCGGTAGAGCAGACTGGAATTAACCAACTCGGGGCACGGCCTTAATTCACTGTGCTGCACCTGATTTTCTTTGCACTGTCCAACCTATTTAGATTTTTGAGACCTAAAAGGCAGCGAGCATTAAGCCATGTGTTTGTAGAGAATTTAGCACAATGTCTTAACCAAGGCCTTGTATCTTGTGTCACAAGGGGGAATCCAAGAAGAAACAAGGGGAAGAAACCACAAGTTATGTGGGGTTTCTTTCTTTTGCATACTAAGATTTCATACTCGTGTTACAGTTGGGGTTTTATATTAATTCATAAAAATTATCAGAAAGCAAGGACAGCATTACCAGATGCCAAAGACTGATACAACTCACAGGGTTGTATGAATGGAGGGATGATCCTCAGTTAGGCTGGATCAGTTCTGTCACAAGGAACTGCAATATTAAATATCACTTCCAGCCTTTCTCACCAGAATAATAACACTGATGTAGTCAGTGTCCCCATCAACACCTGAGCAGGGGACTCTCTCCCAGCTACAGCTCAGCAGAATGCAAAATTAATGACTCAGGATTTGGCAAGCACACGCTGCTGATCACAGCCACCTAGTGCACACTCATCAGTACCCGTCCCTGCCCTGCTCTTGCTGCTCCACTGACTCCCTGTGAAGCCTCCCCCCAGACAGTGCCGGGGTGCCAGTAAAACCTTCCATGCAGCTGGAATCGCAACACGCTGACCGCACCCGGCTCAGGCAGGTAACCTGAAAACTGAGACACATGCTGACATACTCCTGCTATTCCCATACTGGAGGGGATGGGGGTGTGAGAAGGATATTTGCCAGCAGCCATTGAGACACTGCATTATTCTTCTCGGAGACATCTGCTGGGAATCTGTGGTTAAAATATGCTCTGCTGGGAAATAAACCATATATAACAATTAAAAAAAAGTATCATACCTCAATAACTTAGGCTAAATAAATAAAATAAATAAGAATTTTAAACATTCGGTATTCAAGCACTCACAATATTTGTGTTATATGTCACTCAGTTTAGACAGTGAAAATACACCGGGCAGTTCTGTTCTTTCTTTTGAAATAAGAAAGAAGAAAGGAAAAATACTTTCTGCTTCTCACGTACTAGTCCAGTGTATTTGGGTTTGCTCCACAAACTGTAGAGAAATTTTTAAAGACAAGAAAGAAGCACTCTCGTCAGAAAAACTTTGTTAGAAAAGAAAGGAATTTTAAACATGCTTTCTTTTAGATTGTGTCGATGAGATAACTTTCCTTAAAAGAAACAAACCAGTGCTAAAACTGGGACCTGCACTAAGGAAGCGATTAACACACTTCAGTCTCTGCATCCTGGGAAAAACTGCCAGGCAAAGCCAGAAGAGCAGTACAGTCCTAATGAAGCCCTCGGAACAGGCCTTAAGCAACGTTGCCTTGGTGCTGCTTCTCTGCACGTGGGAGTATGTCACCCCAGCCAGGGGAACCTCACATCAGAGGTCGGTCTGTCCAAGGGAGAAAAACGTCAACTCCCGAAACAGATTCATTCCACTGCTACAAGTCCGCGGGGATAAACAATACAGGGATGGTTCTTGCTCAAGGCAACATCACATACAGACAACACAGTGATGAGCCCAGAATAAATACCAAGATTGTAAAATTGATCTACCAAGCAAAGAAATTCAGCTCTGACATGAAAGACAAACCAGAGTGAGAAAACACCAGACTCAGCAACCGATAATCCTAAAAGATCGTTTATTTGCAGCCAATGGGGGCATTGGAATGCTTCATTTCGGGACAGCAGAGGTATATCCAACTGTCAAATTGCAGAAGACAGATATACAAGATGGACAAAATCTGCTCTTGAGAGCAACCTCCAAATACCACACTTCCAGTTTTAGGAAAGCAGAGGAAGAAATCAATTTTCACTAGGCTACACAAAGAATGAGCCACATTACCTTCACCATGACTCCGACTGAAGACAGAGCCCCATTTTGCTTTGTGTACCAGACTTCTGCATGGTCTGGGTAAACTATTCCCACTCAGACACTGTGAACCCTATCTAACAGGCACGATGCACCCAGCCCATTGGACATGATCTTACCTTGATATTATTACACCCTGTAAAAAAACATACCTTTGGGTCTCCGTGGCACAGCCCAGTTACTTGAATATTTCTTTCACACACCACAAATAATACGTTTGTAAAACTTTTTTTTCAGCAACAACTTTGTGATATAACCACCATCCATCCACACAAGTGGACAGACTGTGAAAGGCTGGAACACCAACAAAACAAAATTACAAAAGCACTGCAACAACTAATCATGCACAAGCAACTCATGGAACCAGACATAACACTGTAACTAGTAGCATACCATTTATCAGACTCTCTCATATTCAAACAAGTGTATCCTCAGGTCTTCTCAACTTGGCTTCTCTGCCTCCAAATGACTTTGGTTTTATGCTTGTTTCCTTGCGTAAATACAATAACATTCATCCCTCATTTTCTCTGAAAGCCAGCGCTGAGATACAGAAAATACAGTTTTCATGTGGACAACAGTTTTGTTTTGAAATGTGTCATGCTAGGTCTCATTTATGTTTTTAAGTGACATCAGAGCCACACTGGAAATGCTGTAGAGATTTTGGTATGTGATTTAATGTGCCCAACAACCCTGTTCTGTCAAGCAGAAGAAAATTCCCTTCTGCAAAGCCACATTAAAATCACCTCCACATCACTTGTAAACACTGAACTGGCAACCTAACTGTCCGTCTATTTTATTGCTTCCACCTGCTGAAAGCAGCACTGCATATTATACTTCCACTTTAATATTAAAAATCAGCAACCAGATGCTTATGCAACAACAGCCAAAAAGAAAAATCAGTCTTCATCAGCACTTAATCAGGATGTAGGGCTGTTTCAGGGATGCATAATAGGATACGGAACCTTCCACATAAGAGTCCCCATCTTGAATTCAAGCCAGAGTTATCACTAATGAAATACTATTGCCATACAAGACCCCAAGACCCACGCTGCTCCGTTGCCAACAGGAAACAGGGATGTGAGCACTGACCATTTCTTTGCAGGTGTCTCATGCCACAGAATTCATCATCACAAGGATGGCCATTTGGCAGCCCAGGGGTCGGAGCTGGCTGTCAAGGCAATTTTATCTGAGAAGGTACAGCAATTGGAAAACCGACCGCTGCTGTGTGTTTGCAGCAGGAACACAGAGACAGAACAGGCCTGGTAGGGTTTATAAGGTCAGCTCTAGCACTGTGCACACAAGTCTGCGATGCTCTGGTCCCCAAACACCTGGCAGGGAATAAGTGTCCCCAAGCACGTCAAAGTTATCCAACAATACAGTCAGCATGCAAGCGACCTAGCCTAGCAATTGAGCCTGAGTTAGCCTCTTTTCTCCCAAAGGCTGTCTTGAGCAAAAAAAGGGGAGAGCACCAGCACTGCTACTCCAAGGCCAAACTACTGGAAGGCAGCAGCTCCTCTGGTGAGCATCCAGACAGAGCTATATAGCATGAGGGAATCTCACATGCAGAAAAGGCAATAGCCTAACATATGTTCCAGTGAGTATGTTTAATTGACAACCTGAAATAAAAGTCAGCTGTGGGAGTAAAGACAGAGAAGGGGTGGGGGAAACCAGCTCTGCTTCTAGATAAGACTTTGTAAATTACAAGGTCTTAATTACATTAAATGCATTATGGTACCATATGCACATTGCTAATAAGGCAGAGATGGAGGAAACAGGACTAGATGCTAAGACTGGAAGTTGAACAGCTGCATTCTAGACTTGATTTTTGAATTAGAAAGTTTCTGAACCACTTTGCCCTAGTTTAGCCATCCATAAAACAAAGGCAATAATCTTTTCTTCACAGGGGTGTTGAGAGGTTTAATTAATTAATGTTTACAAAGTCCATTGAGATTTCTGACTGACATTTGAAGTAATTCAGAGTACTTTTTAACTGCATTTGTTTCTTCTAGTGCACTGCTCAAATGTTTCCATATTAAGATATCCCAAGGAGAAGAAGATGGAAAGAAAAAGTATGGAGATAGGTACACAGACTAGTAAAAAAAAAAAACCCAGCCCAATAAATCCAGCACTTCAAATCCACCGCTGTCCCATCAAAGCTATCTGAATACTGCCTTTTCTACAGATGAAGAACAACATGTTTATCCAGACACCTGATGCCTTTCCCTCGCAGATCTGTTAAACTTAGATCTCTGATATTTTTGCCTGTAGCACCATGTTAGTAAACAACAAGGTATTAAACGGCAGAAATAACAGGCAGTCATGTCAGGTTGATTGGATCACCAGAGGAAGCGAAGGGGAGAAAAGCAAAGGGATGAAAGCACCAAAAGAAGACCAGAAAGTGAGAAGAGAGCGTTAGACGGAGCAAGAGGCAAGCGGAGTGGAAGGAGGCACCAATCATTAATCAGGGACTCCACACACTGAGCTATTCTAAGTAATGTCTTCCCACAGATGCTCAGGTACACTGGAATACATTATCCCGAGAGACTAGTCTAGCATGAACAAGGCCACATATGTGTCCAAGTGCTAGAGATAAACTGAATATTGGACACACTTAAATGCACAAGCACACACAGGGAGCTGCTTGATACCTGAGCCAGGATTTCTCAGTCTCTACATTGTCCCCCATCTCCGAACAAAACCTTTGTGTGGCCAGTTTCTGTAGGGGGCGTTTGTGGGTTTTGAGATACAATCAAAACGCAGACAGAGGAAATGCAAATGTCATTCAGCTCCCTTTCATTGTCAGGGAGGACACATGAGGATAAAATACTGTGCACTGCATCCCTTCCCCTATTATGTGTCCTACTGCTTTTGTCCTAATTTATCCCATGCATAATTTATTTACATGTGTATTGTTTCCCGATCAGCAACTTTAAAGAATAAGTGAAAATTATAAAATGTTTTATTAAACAAGTTGTTAATAAAAAATGCAGATGGTGTCAGACAGCCAGCACCAATTCTGTTTCCTCCACATAGCATTAGTACTTTAAAAGGCACACCGAGAAAAGCGAATCCAGCACTTGATGTCTATTGTTTCCTCCTCTCACACCCCCCAGGGGCGAGGGGAGGAGAAGGGAGCTAATTATAAAGAGCCTAATCCTGCCCTCCCCGACTGTAGCAGCAGCGGGATCGGGCCCCCGATTCATTTCGGCACAAGCAGCCCTTCGGCAGGATCCGCCCTCTCCGGAGATCCGCCGCCACTTTTGGGAACCCCACGGGTGTCACGAAGTGCGAGGCGAGGAGGCGAGGTCCCGTCCTCCGGCGGGGCTCCCACGGCGGCGCCCCGCTCCGCGGCCGCTCGCCGCTCCCCGGGAGCTCCCCGCCTCTCACCCGCCGTCCCCGGAGGCCACCCAGCCAGGGCTTCCTCGCTACCGGCGACACTGGCGAACGGCTGAAACGTAGGTGGCTTTTCCCAGGCCGGGTGAGGAGCCGTGCGGTGCGGCCCCGTTGGTGCGCTGCTCGGTCCCCGGGGTGCTCTGCCTGCGCCCGAGCAGCGCCCGGCGGCCGGGAGGGACGCGGGGAGAAGTTGCTCTCGCCCGCTCAAGTATTAAACCTGCCGTCAAACAGGGGACACGCCGCCTCTTCCCCGCGGTTTTCAGAGCGTGTTCAGCCCCACACTCCCCCCCCCCCCTCACCCCGCCCCGTGAGGATACTCGGACGGATTTGATTAACCCCCTGACAACCGTGCTCCCCTCTCCCCGCGGATTTGTATAAGGTGCTACTGAGAGAACGGGTAAATGAAAGCAAAGGTTTTCTGGCAGGACGGAGCAGGAGAGCTGATAAACATGTCAGCACCCCTTTCCAGCTCGAGGCTTTCCTTTTCCTCTGGTTCGCAGAGAGACACCGGCAGGAATCCCTGGAAAAACCTTCAAGTGTTTTTCCAACTCCAGCCGGAGTGACTTGAGTCGGGGAAAAAAAAGAAAAAAAAAACCCACACCACCAACAACCCTCGCAGCCCTAATTTCATCTCTGAAAACTCAAACGTATAAAAAACACCCACTCAGCGCAGCCAGAAAGTGCAAACGAAGCGTCAGCGCCAGGTACTCTGCTTCCCTGCTTTATTAGCAAGAGCGCTGCCCCCGTTAGCAGAGAAGTCGTTTTAAAAAGGTTAAGACAGCTCCTCTCCCCGCACACGGTGCCAAATCCCACTCTCCCTAATGCCTTCAGGGATTAACGGCGTGCGCTGCAGACCACAAGGAAAATAAAGGACGCGATCCAGCAGACGACAACCGGCTCCCGCCGTCCCCCTCTTAAATCGGCCTCATTTCCAGATCGGGAATCCCGGAATATCTCCGCAGCAGAAGCACCTGCCCCCTCCCGCGCACTCGCTCGCTCCCTCTCTGCGCGTCCCCCGCCAGCAGCGGGTCAGATCCCGCCCGAGCAGCCCTCGGCTGCTCGTGCCCACTCTCAAGATGGAAACACAATCAACTCTCTTTGCCACTTTGAAAAGCGAAAGCCTGTCATATGCAAAACAGATCTCCGGACTTCCTGCCCCAAATCAAGGACCGGCAGTCCCGAGTCATTCATTTCACGCGAGTCTGCTTCCCTCCCTCTCCTTTTCGCTCCCTCTCTCCCGCACAAGCGCCGAGGTGCGCCGGCAGTGCCCCTGCTGCCCCGCTTTCCGACCGCCCGTGCCACCCCCCCGCCACTCAGCCGAGAACCCAGGGGGCCGCTTCGCTCCCCCTCCTCAAGTCATCCCAACTCCGCAAAGATTTGCGGAGGCAACTCCGAGCTGCGGCGGCACGGCGCACCGAGCCCCCCCGCAGCTGCCCAGGGCCGGTCCTTCCCCCGCCGCACCCCGGGGGCGGCGGCGGGGCGAGCCCGCCCGCACCGCGGCGGCAGGTCGCTGTCCGGTGCGCGCAGCCCCGCGGGGGCCCCGCGGGACGCCGCCGCCGTCCCCGCGCTGCGCTCCGGGAGCAGCGGGCAGCCCGCCGCCGCCTCCCCGCCCCGCCGTCCCCCTCCGCGCCCGGGCGCCAATTAACCGGCGCGCGAGCCGAACAATTTTTCCTCGTTAATTTCGGCGCGAGCCGCGGGGATGTGTTGCACAAAAAACGAGCGAGTCGCTGGGGCAGAAAGGAGGGCGGGAGGAGGGACCCGCCGGGAGGCTGCCGGCACCCGGCTCAGGCTGGCAGCCGGCGCCGGAAAGGCGCCTTTTTTCATATTTAAACCACGCGGAATATGTACATTTTTGATTCCTACTTACGCTTTCAGGGGGTTGTGAATGACAGTCGCCATTTTGCTACAATGTAACAGAATATTGTGTCTCGGAGTTCTAAAGGTTCGCTCAGGGGAAGCGGCCAGCCAATCAGAGCGCGGCATACCGGCCCGCCGGCCAATCCGAAGCCGGGGGCGGAGCCGGGGCTCTGCTAGTTATTAGGGGAGCTGTCAAAGCCCAGAGGTCACTCCCTCTCCCTGGAACTGGCGGCGAGCAGGTCTTAAAGGGGCAGCGCCCGTCGGCGGGGCGGCCGCCGTCGCGCCGGGGGAACCCGGGGGGCGAGGGCGGGCAGGGGGAGACTTTCCCGCAGCTCCCCGGTTCCCGCTCTAACGCGCCGCGCCGGGAGAGGGAAAGCCAGGCTCACTCCTCGTCCCTTCGCGCCGCCGTCGCTGCTCCTCGTTTCCCAGGCGGCGTGTCCCACCGGGGAAAGGAGCCCGCGCCGCCCCGCTCGCTCCTCCCGCTCCCCCGCAGCGTCCTTCCCGGGCTGTTTCCCTTTCTGCAGAGCCGCTCTCCCCGCCAGGTCTTCGGGAGCCGCCGGCGCTGGCAGCGGCTCCAGGGCAGCACCGCTCCCCCTCCCCCAGGAATTTCCCTCTCCCTGTCAGTCACGCCGGCCCGCAGCCCCTGCGCCCTTACATAACGCGCGGCGGCCGGACCGACCGACCGACCGACACACCGGCCCGGCTCTCCCAGAGGGCGACTCACGGTGCGCCGGGAGCCGAACCACCCCCCTCCCGCCCCAGCTTTCGGCAGAAGCGGGGGGGGGGGGGGAAAGAGCCCCGACCCGCGTTCCGCCGGACACGTACTCCCGCGGCGAGGGAGCGAGCGGGAGGCTGAAGCCCGGGAGCGCGGCAGGGCGCAGGCAGAGCCCACGTCTGGGGTGGCAGCAAACTCCAGGAAGTCTGGGCTTACCTGCAACTAATTAAAGGAGCTTGCAAATGAATTATAGAGCACGACCTAAGTGATTTAAAAGGTGCCAATCCTGATCTCACTCTCAGAATCCAATCTCAAATCCACTGTAGTTCACGAATTTACACCAGTGTAAATTAGTTGTCAACAAGAACAGAATCAGACCAAGAAGTTTTCTTCTTGTCAGATATTAATGTAAGCTTTTTCACTGAATGCTTCTCTCTCTCTCTCTCAAAGGTCTTGCCATCCTTCAGGCACCTTCTACCCCTTTAAAAAACACAACTACCACCAAAACTAAGCCTGCTTCTCCATTCTTTGCATTTATATAACCAGAAGAAACTTAACGAAAGACAGTTATAATACACCACTGTAAAACCAGCAAAAGAGGAGACTACAGAACCAGCTTGATTCACAACTTAATAAAAGAATGAAAGTAATGATGTTTGTGAGATATTCAGGTGTTAACAGAAGCAGAAACAGCAAAGTTGCTGAGCTAGTGGGCTGAACCTTAAAAGGCCAAAATCTCTCAACTGTTTGGCAAAATAAAACTTTCTCATACTGGGGCAGAAGAGAAAAGGAAGAGGGATGGAGAACAGAGAGAGAAATTAATTACCTACAGAGAAGAGGGGAGAAGAGAGCACCACAGCAGTTTCCCATTCATTATGGAGTCATCAGAAGTTTGCAAAAGTTAAACTTTCTAAGATCTGCCTGGGGTCCCGCTTTCCAAAACATTGCCTACTCCAGCTACTAGGTCAACCTAGGTATTGTGCCAAGTGTACATCCCTGGAGGGAATTGTCTCTTCCATCAAAGCAATCTAAGCCATTTGGTTACAGGCACTGCTTAGGAGAAATGAGCTTTCTGTCAGCTGGAGAGTTGCCAAGATGCTGAGATCCATCCCAAAACAGTTCTGGGAAGCAATCTTTAAGAATGTTTCCATTATCATATTACATTATATTATTTAATACAGTAGTAGCCCAGGTGACATTGAATGTGACTTCAGACCCTCCTGTTCAGTACTCGCTCACTGTTCACAGGAAAAGCTAACCACAAACTGTCAAGTTTTCACAAGCACACAGTTGATGTACACGCTGCAAAGAAATGAACGGCTTAGCATGCACCTGAACTGGTGACCCTGAGCTAGGGGAACCCTATGTCACACCTTGCTATTATGAGGATTTCTGGTTTGACTTTTCTTATTGCCGTGGCATTCACCTAATGGCAAACATCAACCAAATTTTAGCATTTACCCCAGGATGGGCAATATTCACTCACGGGATAATAACCAATTTGCTTCACACAAAGAAAAAATAGCCTAGGACCATATCACACTGCAGAACTGGAAGTAGGTTTGTTCTACTGAGAGAATGCACCAAAATTCAGCCAAGCCCTAGAAAGCCCTGAGATATTCTAATGCAACCTGGTGACATTTTCAGAGAAGTAAAAAAAAAAAAGTTTGAGGTCATTTTTAGGAGTTTAATGAGTCCCCCGGACATGTTTTGTTGGATATATAGGCCCATTCCTGCTCTACAGGCAAAGAGCTCTTGGTGCAGCTTGACAGGGAGCATATTGCAAAAACGGGACTAAGCCACACATGTCTTTCCCTTGATGCTCCTGTTATTCAGACGTTGGGCCTTTATCAGCTACCAGCAACAGCAACAAACAGTGAGAACAGCCACAGATGACCTTGGGTTGCTGATAGCCCTTTTCCCAGTCAGACCCCACGTTACTGGCCAGGAGAATCAGTCAACAGCATTGCCTCCCTCAGAGGAATCTCCAGGATGCCCAAGGACAGAGCTGCCATAATAGAACAATGGGAAGTCTCACCCATGGTAACAAAGACATCAGGCCTTGCTCATGTGTCCATATAGTTTTCCTATAGTGTGTTTCATGTAGAATTCCACAACAGTTAGTTTATCATATTAGCCAGAAAATTGCACTAAGTGGCATTTCACTTGTAACTAACTACATAACTCATTCACGTAATCACTACTTGCAAGCAAGGTGACCATCACAAACCTGTGTTAATAAAACTTATATGCCACACCATAGTTACCTCCATTTTCACATACACAACAGTCCATCATGAACCGATCATTTATGAACTAAATTTTTAGATTCACTTTTCTTCTGGTTTTAAGCTACCATAAGTCACCAATAAATATTGTTACTGTTATTTTACACTCCAACAGAAGATCAACACATCTGAAACACAGTTACATATACATGAAGTTTCAACTTCAGGATTTTTACATTCCTACTCAGCTGCTGATAGTTTTCTTCAGACCCACCTGAAACATAACAAGGAGGCTGCAAGAAAACATACTGTAAAAATACTTGGCATAAAAAACCTAGGTGAGCATATTTTTAATGAGAGGTTGCCAACTGTTTGGATGACCAACATTTAAATTTAAAAAAGGAAAGCAAGTTTTGACACAAAACTATTGGGGTAAAATCTATAGCATTAACACAAGGCCTAAGCATGCTGCCCCTCTGGGGTTAGAGTAAGCAGGACTTTAGAAGGCAGAATCCACCATCTCACCTCCGGCCCCCTATACAGAACTGCAGCTGGTCTCTACCTAAGTAGAAGTATTGGGAAGTGTCATTTCTCATAGATCACACTGCTACCCTCCTCTTCCACCTCTATTTCAAACATTTTTACTATTTACATAATGCAAGTGCATTGATACTTTCTGTGACATGTCAAAAACATTCCTCCTCACTCTGCAAAGCCTTATTTTGGCTGAGGATCTTTCACTGTGAAAGAGATTTTACCCTATATTTATTGTCTCCTGCTGTCCTTTTTATCTTGTTAAGTTTTCATGTAGAGCTGTTCTTTTCTGGAGGGAGGGAAGGTTAGGTTCTTACTTATACATTCCTCAACTCTTGTGAATTGGAAAGTGAAACAAACTAGACACTGACACTAAAAGCCACAAATCTAATTTTGCTATGGAGGGAAACATAAAAGACAAACAGTTGTTAGTCTACCAGAAGCCATGTGCTTTTTCAGCGTCAGTATTCCCAGATATTTCCAGTGATACACAACTTTATTTTCTTCAAACACATTAATATTCAAAGGATCGGATTCATATAGATCTAAATATGACAGCATGCTCTGCATACCATAATGTAGCTTGTTACAGTAAAACAGGGCCCCACATGCACAGATATTCTGCAGTAGATTTGAAGTCTTAACCCCTTTTTATTTATTTAAAGCTGTGCAGGCATCTCTCATACAATGTTTCTTGTCAGCCCTCCTCCTCACTTTCTTTGATCTTTACCAATAGCTGGTTAGCTGAAAGAGGAGGGAAAGATATCAGAGTGTCAACACTACAGACTCAACACCGGCTGTCTACAGACACATCACCAAAAATTTTATGCAGTCACCATAACAAAGATAACTATGGAGCTACACAGCGTAAAAATTGGCGCCAATGATTCATTCTTTGCAACTTTGGGAATCGCATTCTTAAAATGTGACCTCAATTTTTTAATTTTTTTTTTTTAAGCAAAATTTCCCTCTATAGTTACAGCAACAATTTTTGGATGACTTCAGGCTATTTTGATTTCAGGCCTGATTTTGACTTCCCAAAGTTTGAAATTTGTATTCACTATTCAGTTTTCTATCACATTACACCTGTACTACATCTATGCTGAGGTCTAGACTCAAGCCCCTCTATTTTAAAATGGGATGTTCCAATAAAATAAATATATTTTAACACTAAAGATGAGTCTCTACTACTAAGAAGTACATTGAGATTTTGATCTGAAGTTTTTAAAAGTTTGGGGAGACAGAAGTTGTTTAAGGTTCCATATTCTGGTTCAAGTGTGTCCCCAGTTTAACAAACTGCTGAAAATCCATTTAATGTGGTTGCTAAAAAATTCTTTATGTTATCATGGATTGTTTTTAAATTCCCCCCAACAACAGAGAACAATGTTACAAACAAAGTGCTTCAAAAGGAGAATACAAATCTTTATGGTAGCCACTGCAGTACCACAGTAATAGTAGAAAATGGAATCTAATAATGCAGATAGACACATGCTCTGAAGAACACACACACAGTAACTATGGTTGTCCTCTCCATGAGGGGAGTCCTTCTTACAACTTAGATGGGACAAAACAGAGTTACCATCATGAAACACAAGATTTACATGTCCAGAGTCAGAAGACTGCCTGCCTTATTTCTTAAGCGAGTAACTATAACTAGCTGGGGAAAAAAGGCAAAAAGAAAAAAGTGAACCCTTTAGGACTCCTTTTCACTCTTCACTGCATTAAAGCTAGGGAAAAGTACTTCTACATCTACATCCATCACTGGGATACAGAGGTGCTACCCTGATTCATCTGAGATAATGCTGTCTCCTGTCTCCATCTACTCCTACTGCAGGGCTGAGAGGGGGTTTCTAAGGTGCCTTGAATCTTGGAGGGAGCAGATTGTACAGATTAGGGCATAATTACATGGACAGATTTGACCACCCAAAAAAGTTCTTCATCACCACTGTGGATGGAGTCTGGGGATTCTGACTACCTATGGTTTTAACCACTTTTAAACACAGATTTCAAATGTGGCCTAAGAGGGCTGCAACATGACTTCCTCTTGCCCATGAGCAGAAAACATAATGTAATACCTTGTTAATCAATCTTATCTCTAATAAGCACAGAGCACACACTGTAATTATGATTCTGTGACAGGTTTAACATTTGTATTGAGCATAATGAATAGCACTTTACCTGAGAAAATTAACAACTCTAAGAAAAACATAAACTGCCACATTCATCCAAAGAGAGTGTTAACTTTGAATTTGGCTGTTGATTTGAACAGCTTCACCTTTCCTTCATTACTGATGAGACCACCAGAAAGAAAGGAATGAATATTTCACTGTGACTATCTGCTGACTTCATTATGGAGAATTTTTTTTTAATACAGTAAGCAGAAGTGAGCTGACCAGACACAGCTTGAATAACAACTTGTTTTCTTTCAGTATTCAAGATTCCTTGTTTGTAATGTGTATTTTCATCTTCATAAGGCCAAGGGAACAAACACTATCATAAGTGTTCTACTTTTGTAGCACATACAGGAGTTACACAGCTTACAACAAAAACAGTATTTTTTTTTTAAAACTACACTGAAAATTAGACTTAGCGAGAAAAAGTCTCACCTGCTAATTTTTTTTTAAATATTATTTGTGAAATATTTTTATTTTCAAATTTGTATCATTTTAATAACATCTTCAATGGTTTCTCCCCCCCTTCCATATAAATACAAAAGAATTAGTGTTGCAGCTTTTTTTTTGTCTTTCCTTC
The DNA here is from genome assembly GCF_965231255.1 of Vanellus vanellus. Taxonomy (NCBI): domain Eukaryota; kingdom Metazoa; phylum Chordata; class Aves; order Charadriiformes; family Charadriidae; genus Vanellus; species Vanellus vanellus. The sequence goes on along the minus strand of NC_138911.1, from coordinate 31,655,837 downwards.
TGTTTTGTTCCATTATTTTCAAAACAATCTGTAACCTAAAATATCTTCCACTTTGTAGAAGTTCAGCGTAAGAAAAATAAAACCTGATGGGGTGGTTGAGATGGAAAGGAAAACATCCACATAAACAGCAGTTTGGAATTAGTGAGGGGATAAGAAGGCACTGGCTCATTTTATTGCATTGATTGGCCAAACACCAGAGGAAAACACAGGTAAGGGGGAAATAAGACTTTTGTTTAGCTATGTTTTAAATCCTGCTAAATAGAAACAGCTTTAAAAGTGTCACGAAATTGCTTTTCCATTTCCCATTGAACTTTGGTAGAGGAGGGAAACAACAGAAAGGCACAGACTGACCTGCCTAAAATATCAGTTTAGGTCAAGCCTAACTATGAAAGTTGATGGCTGCAAATTTCAGTGGACACGTGTGGTACCGGTATAACACAAAATTGACCCTGGGAATCTATTACAGTAAGTTACTGCAGTGAATGTCACAGTGGAGCCGGGCCCAATTTACTTGCTCCTTGGGCTGGTTTGAGTGACACAGGACTAATTTCTCTTCTAATGCTTGGGAAAACTTGCACTTTTAGAAGACCCTAGTGTCTGAATTTGTGAAAATATTTACTTTATACCCAGCTATGGTATGTGGGTTTCAAGGTCTCAGTGTTTTCAAGTTAGCCAGGTGCAAGGATGAGGAGGAGTGAGACCTCGGCACTTGACCCAAGCCGGTCAACAGAATTATCTCATACCATGAACGTCACATTCAATATAAATTAGAACGTTTGCTGTGAAGCTCTCTCTCTCCCTTGATGGCTGCTATCCTAAGAACTTCTTGCCCTGATGCTGGACCCCTAAGACTTTCCCTTCCTCCCGAAGCCATAGCACTCGCATGGCTGACATTTGCTGTCGACTGCTGGGAGTGCACAGCTTCCTACTGACAGAATTGGCTGAATGTAATCCTTGTATATTTTATACCAGTATTTGGATCAATATTGGTTCTTTAGTGTTATTAATGTTAATTATCTAGTCTTATTCTGTTAAATCTGTTTATATTTCAACACTTGGGTTTTCTTGTTTTTTCCTGATTCCCCTTCCCGTGGAATAATTGTCTAAACAACAATAAATTGCTGTGGGTTTCTCAAACCATAACGCTCCAAAATCCCACCAACAACTTGTGCCTGTAGAGCTAATCTGATGCAAATTTCCCCAATCCAAACAGGGTCTCAGGCCAGATTCTCACCTTAAGAATAATTTTACTGATACTTTTTAACCAAGATTGGTGAAATCCCTTCTATAGAAAGAGCATTGTCAAGGGCATTGTGTTATTTCTTGGTTGGGATTTTTTTGTTGTTGTTTTCTTGTTTGTTTTTTTTTTTTTTTTTAAACAAGGGTGGAGCAGCTTTGTTGTCAGGACACCTCTCTAATGCAGAGACCACCTCTCCAGCAGGAAGCTCTGCCATACAACTCTTGCCTCAGCCATTCTTCTCACACATCTAAGCCCTTGTGTCAAGTCTTCTACAAAAGCTCAGGCTTTTGCTTGAGTTGACAGGCCTTTGCTGACACTGTTACTCTGTGTTGCCTCAACAGCAAACAGCTAAGAAGAAAATGTCAAAGTTTATTATGAAATTCCAAGCAAAGAAAAAGGCTGATGGGAAACTGCTTGATGCAAGGCCCATATTTTTGCTACCGCTGATGCTGCTTATTAGGCTATTTCTAGGATCATCCTGTAGAGTCCTTGTGCCATTCCAAGAAAGACTGCCTAGTGCAGGATTTACCAGGCATATACATAGGGCCAGATTCTCATCTTTCATGTGCATTACTAATATGGGCCTACTGACTTCAGCAGTACTACTGCTACTATTTACCCCAATATCCACAAAAGTAGGTTTATACAGGCATCATTCCAAGACCCACAGTTAACAGCTGTTACCAGTGAGCTCAAGAGGCTATAGAGGCTCAAGCTTCCTAACCAATATGCCTGTGAAACACACACTCTTCCCTCTGCCTCCGTTGCTGCAAGTAGCACTCAGATATACTACATATTTAACCCATCTTTAGATCTCAGGCCAGCGGGACAGAAAGGGTTGGTACACAAGAGCTGAGAGCAGAATACAAGTCTACATACAAAATCATCACACAAAGCTTGAGCTCTCCATCGTGCCAACTGTGCCACATGCAGAAAATCCAAGTTCCCTATCTTGCTATTCCTTCCAGTGCCTGCTTGGGAGGTTTTTTTTCTTGTTTGTTTTAAAGGTCAGCAGCCAGCTAGGAGCATGCCAGCCTGTACCTTTGAAAAAAGAAGGCACAGGCATCTTCAACATCAGAAAAACTCCCACGAAACATACCCAAGGAAACCTCATAGCATTTAGAATGTTTTGGCACTTGCCATGCTCAGGAGTGATCAAGCACTACAGTCTTTAAACTGAGCAAAACTTTGTAAAACTAGGTGTAAGATCAGTTACCTACTAAGGACAGTGTCTTATACGTGTTGAATTCTGCACTCACTTGCAAAATCCAAAAGGTTTGCCAATCTCACATATAGCGGAATGCTCCCTCCCATTTGGTGTCTATGGCTAAAGCCCTTATGAAATATGATTTAAAGGCATTAGAACAACTTTAATAGAATAAAAACATCTACAAAGAATAACTTTGTGTGGCTGCAATGCTCCAGCTTGCACAAAGTAGAATAGCTCACCAAATTATTTTCTTAGGGAAGATTCTCCCTGCCTGGCTCCTGCAAGCATCAGCATCTCACTACAAAATGCAAGCAGTGGGAATCCAGCTTTCAGTAACCCTGTGCAGCCAATGGCCACAAAATTAAGCCTTACAATTGATCCTTACCCAGTTTATGACTCATCAGAAATGGTGTCAGCAAGCATAACTGACCTGCATTCTTTTCTACTCTCTTTGGCCCTGCAGCTTCTTACTCTTGCCTAGCCATTGGCTAGTTCTTCTCCAAGTTCTTTTTATTAAAACCTTTTCTCTCCCCACATAGTAATAATTTCTCCCAGCAATCACAACCATTCATTCTCGTCATTCTTCTACACATAGGCATTGGCCAAATCCACTTAGGGGGAAGGATAGCACAGAATCGTCTGAAATGTACTTGCATTTGCTGTGGGTGAGAGGTGCTTATTGCTTAAGATAACTCTCATATCAGACAAGCAATGGGTTCCCTTACTCTATTTATATACTTGGAATAATTCACTAGCTAACACTTTTCCCAGCTAAATAAATGCCCACCTCCTGAAACGGATTCAAACTTCTGGAGCATGGAGGTTACACAACAAGGGTCAGTACGCAAAGCCCAGAGCCAGAGACATGCAGCTGTTTCCCTCACTCATGCTCCCTCCTTCTGATTATTGAACATGAGAATCCCACTTGTATTCCAGACACAAACGTAAGCAAGTTATATTCCAAAGCTGGGCGCTATTCCAAACTGGAGTGCTGGGGACATCCGAGTCTGGCCTACTTGTTAGCATAGCATCAAGAATGCTGGGACAATAGGCATTCACTCTGCAGTTACTGCATATTTATTTTTTTTTCCCACCAAATATATACTCTAACCCACCAGCAAAACTCTGTTTCCAGGCCATATTCTTACACAAATATCCTAATACCTCTGCTAAAAGGCTTATGGAAGCCTTATGCTGTTTTCAAAAATCATACCAAGAAAATTAGGCCCTAGTTCAACAAGACACTAAAACATTTGTCTATGCATAATCATTGATACTATTCATTTGCTAAAGTCGAGCTATACTATTAAATACCGTGTGGAAACAAGACTGGGAAGAGAAGCAACACAGCTATCAGACAGGACTGGAAAATAATTTAGGAAGCAATGGCTTCTGAGACTTGGCTACTGTAAAGAAAGGATCTAGAATCACAGTAGGATTATATAGCTAATGCAGAGTCACTAAGGGCTAAGAGCCCATAACTATAGGACACCTTGAAAAAGCCAGCTGGAGTATTTTTGAGTACTGCAATATAGCTATGTGAGCCAAGGTTCACATAGGCTGAATTCCATATGGGTCCCTGTGCCTAGTGTTTCCTATTAGGTAACTCTGGGAGTTACTAGATTCAGGGGCCTAGCCTTAGTTTCCTTAAGACTGAATGTTTGGGTTACCAAAGTTAAAAACAAACAGAAAAATCCCTGCCAGTCAGATTCTATTCACATTTGTAATATGCAATTCTAACCTAAAGGCTTGGTTCTGCCAAAGTTGGTTTCAACAGGAAGAAGCGTTGTCCAACATTGTCACAATCAAATCCAGTTTATACTGCCAGTAAGATTTATTCTGCATTTATAGTGGTGAAAACTAAAGCAGAACATCATCTATGTTTATAGAGAAGTTTCAAAACATATGCATGCTGCCATTGAAATCTTCTGTGCAAATTTTCATGTGCTGTTTTCATAAAGTCAATCCAGTAGAGAAACTGGTACTGTCTAAAGTCAGGGTTAAGAGTTAAAAGTCCTGACCTGAAAAGAATTTGCATTTATTTATATCCGTAAGTGCAGAATTTGGCCTATATGTGGTATTTCTTTATGAAAGTATGGTCTTAACCAAAAAAAAAAGATACTGTGAAAGAAATGTGCTAGCAGCATCACGCACGTAATTCTTCTGTCCTACTATACAGCAGTTGCTTAATTTATCTGCTAACTCCACAAATACACGACACAAGTGGGTGTGGCAGAATTACAACTCGATGTGCATTACGTACAGTGACTACCTATGGGCGTGAACCGTTTAAGGTCACGGGAAATCCTCTCCGGCGTATTCCTCCCCCTGCACCCCCCCGCCCCGCCGCTCAGCGCCCCGGCAGCTCACCTGCAGCGGGCGGGCGGGCGGGCGGTGCGGCAGGGCCCGGCGCTGTACCGCCCCCTGGCGGCTGGCCGCGGGGCCGCCCCACTCCTAGCCACGGCCGCGCAGCGGGGACGTTCCTCATCAGACCTAAAGCCAAATAAATAAGTAAATAAAAAGCCCAGCCCCGTCCCACAAAGCTCCCTTTCAACTGTAGCAGGTACGGTACTCTTCAGCAGGCACACAGGCAGAGCAATTACTTTGTGTTCCTAAATTTACAAACAGAAAATTGTATTTATGCGTTAAGAGGCACAACCTTGCAGAAGGTTGGGGGGGTTGGGACAGAGGGGTTGGCGTTTGGTTTTGTCCTTTTCTTTTTCTTTTTTTTTTTTAAACAGGGATGGGACAGGAGAAACAGGATAAAGTAGTTTTTAAAATTTGGGGATTTGAACACTTCAAGCATTTTCGACAGTAAGAGCAAACGAGGTATCTTAAAATTAACAATAATAAGGTTGAGTGACTGTATGCCTTCATGTCTTGGAAATTAAGATGCTTCGGTGAATTTGGTGTCAGGTATGTGCTTTAGAAATTTTCTGTGGAAAAAAAAAACCACAACTCCCTAAGCCATGAAAAATTCCATCAGAAACCTGTTGGGATGTGGCAGCTAAATTCCCAAGGATTCCACCTGTATTTTTGCAGGATTTGTTGCTCACCCAGAAGTTAGTGCTGCGGCAGGTAGCAGGGAGGGAGGACAAGCACTCTCCTGCTCTCTGGATTTTCTCTGCTAATGCACAAGGGCAGAGGAGAGGAGAGCGGGAGAAAGGACTCAGCCCTGCAACCAAAAACTGTATTATAATGCAATCCACATGAAGGAGCTGAATTAAAACTCTGAAGAAAACCTTTGTTCTGGCCCCTCCTAAATTTTTTGCGGGCTTGACTTTGCAACCTTAATGCTACATTTATTTTTTAATATATCGTATGCACGGTATTGAATCTATATACAGCTGTGATGGACTATTGTGCACCATTCTGCTTTTCCCCGGAACATTGAATACATGTACTAGCACTAGGACAAAGAGCTTACACCTCAAGACTATTTTGACCACTCTTTGTACGTATGCGCACACACACTGGCATTTGGACATACACGTGCAAGCATGAACACAGATTCTATAGAGTATCGCTTAACCTTTGAAGTCAGGCTGGAAGCCTTGGGACAATCTCAAAACTACATCTGAAAACAACTTAAAAATAATCAGTGCTATATACACAGCATTATTAGTTTTTCTTTTCATTTTGCTTTACTAATATAGAGATATTCCTGGAAAGCCAGTGTGTGAAGTGTTTTATCTGCTTTTGCTCTGTTCACTTGAAATCATAGTTCTGTTTGTACACTTAAATTATTCATATAGCAGCCAACTCTGATTTTATAGGGATGATGATGATGCTTCAGGTGAAGAACAAAACAGAAGGATCAGAGGAACACCTACAAAGAAAGTAGCATTTTCATGCCAAAATTTTTAGTCAGGAAAAATCAGGTAAGAGAAGGATGAAAAACATACAAGACACATCTCTATAAAGTTTAAGGTATTAAAGTTTTAAGTTTTTAAGGTTTAAGAGGAAATTCCTGCTTTTCCACTCAACCCTCCCAACCCTTCACACCACAGCCAGACACAGATGGGTGGCAGGGTAGGATGACATCCTACCTGCCATCCAGCCTGACAAAAAGCCAGTGGCAGTAACCAACCCAGACCACTGTCCATGAAAAGGGACATGCACGGAAAGAGTCTCCTACAGGAAAGCAGGTGGTGTGGCAGGTTGAAACAAAATGCAATTGGAAAAGCCAAATAAATGAAGTCTTATAATTTGTCCATTAACATCAGGAATATTAAAGGACATAGTCAAGTTACTATGCCCAAAAATAACAAGACAGTGCCTGATTCATCCCTCAGATTAATTTAGGTAGTCACATCACAAATCTGACCCAGAATACTTATAAATTACCAAAAATTGTAACATGCATATTATTTTGATACATTAGGTCAATGGGTTTGTTTTGGCTCAGCAAACTGAACTGAAGAGGCGCACTTTGTGTCTCTCAGCAGATTTGAATGTTCTTAGATAAGAAACCTTTAAATGCCATTTCAGGATTTAGCACCTAATCCACATTCCATAAAAATAATTCTGGAGGATTAAATAGTCTTTGCATCAGATCTATCAGGGTGTGTCTTCCTACTCCATGGCCAGTCTTGCCTACTCACTAGCTACATACACCATGACGCACAGGAAATCTGGAGCTGTAGACTCTACAGCTTGCTTGGTTGGCCAGCTGAGCAAGCTGGGCCAACTGACCACAACAAACTATACAAGCCAAGTGTCATGCTTACTGTAAGCTTTACAGGTGAACAAAGCTGAACGTAACTCAGCACAAGAAAGGAGCTGCTGGGCCACCAAACAGGATTTATTGCTTCAGGCACTGTTCCATACAGGCATAGCAGCGTTAGGTATGGAGCCAGAGGTCAACAATCCTTCCACCGGTGCCATCACCCCAAAACTTTCATGCAAACACCACATAAATGCTGGTCATGTCTCTGAACTCAGAAAATGGAAGAGGAAACAGTTGGTTTCACAAGCCAGCATAGCCTGTTGATAATGTGAATAGCCTGTTGAATACTATGGAGGTGACTTAAATTTGGAACATTTATGAGTTCACTCCTCCTTATGGGTACGATACATCTAACATGTTAAGACTAGTACAGTTTAGATAAAACAATACCTTTATGGCGTTGCTTATATTCTTAGATTATATCTACTATAACACATCTAATAGAAAGCGTTGATGGCACGCATTCAGCAAGCAACCAGAAAGCTCTGCATTTCTTCTACACCACACCTTGTGTACTGCTGCTCACCACAGGCCAGCAGCACAACAGACCCCCAGATTCTGCAGCATTAGCTACGCCTGAATAAATTATTTTTAACTGCAAGTAGCAAGCTGTTATCCTCTTTAGGGACAGCCACAATCTTTGTGGGTGTGCTGCATACAAAACTTTTAATAACATCTTTTCCAGTTGCTGTAGCACTGCTTGCCCCTACCAGTAACAGGCAGAAAGAAATCAGGGCCATTTAGTAACCTCTTTCCAGTGAAACTTTTTCTTTCCATCAAACTATTTTGCACTAATTCAGGAAGCCTGTAACCATTTCATATCAGTCACATTACATTTCTAGTGTATTCCAAGTTATTTCATCAGCACTAGAATTGGGAACCGGGAAGTAATGGATTTTTTTCCAAGCTCTCCCGTGAAGCAAGCTCCCCCCAGTCCACCTACTGAAAGGGCATTGTAAGGCGGTAAAGGGTCTCAGTGACAATTTCCAATTGACTTGCAGAGAAGCTCGGGACTGAACTTTATTCTTCCCACATAACTGAACTCAGTAGAAGTCATCTTTCCCATTTTTTGTTTTGGATGTTTTGAGAAGATGAGGGGAAGAGGGGTGGGGAGAGAGGGAAACTGACTCATAAGAAATTAAATGGCAGGTAAAATGTGTGACAAAGTGACATACATTAAAAAATTCTAACTTTGCATGTACAACTTCAATCTCTGAACTGCTTATTATCAGTCAAGAGGAAGGTCTTGGGGTATAACCAGGAATTATTTGAGAACAGCTCACTATTGAGCCACAAGTCAAAGACAGCACACTCTGGGCATTGTGCCACAATATGAGAATCTATAGTGTGCCTAATTCCTCAATACTCTGTTCAGTTGGTCAGAGCTAGAAAAGCACAAAGAAGGATGACAAGGATGGTCAAAGGTATAGAACAATTTCTGTACAGTCAATTTGTACAAACAGAAGTTAAAAGAAAAAAAAAGATGTTGACTCCTCAGGTCGGAAGAGATGGCTGAGGAAGGTTATACTAGAAGTCTATAATGTCATGACTGCCAGGAGGGGCATAGCATTTGCAATCTGTGCTAAAACAAGGATTTTGTGCGTCTATTTCTAAAAGGCAGGTTCAAAATTAACACAGGCAGTACTTCTTCACATAGTTAACAATTAAGTTACGGAATTCCACATCAGAAGGTGCTGTGCCTGCAAAAAATGTGCATACACTAAAAAAAAAAAAAAGTTTCATACAGTAAAAATACATCAATGACTTTTTTAAAAAGCTTTCGTCTTCCTGGATGAAAAATTTTTTAATCTTTCTGGATGAGACCCTGGGCCACTAGATGCTTAAGACAGAAGATACCAGTTTCCATTCAGAACATCGCTGTCTTCCCTGTACTGGTAACAGGTAGAAACAACATTCTGGCCTAGATGCAACTGTACACTTAAGTACCTTAATATTCTATACTGTAAAGGCAAGACACATAATTTTTAAAAAAATTAAACCTTTAATTTCATATCTGGAACCTATGACTGTTTTTTGGAGACAAATGTCTACTTTGCAACCCACCACCTACTGATTTAATCAATCCCTGCTATTTAAAATTGAAAGATCCATTGACACATACAGCTTTGAGGGTTGTGGGGGTTTTGTTGGTGTGGTTTTTTCGTTGGTTTTTTTTTTTCCCTGGCTAGGCAACCGTGGTTTTGATTATTTAGTAAAGTTTCTAAGGCCCTCTGATTTTCTTCAGGGACACTGGCATTATCCTTCAGTACAGTCACTTGTTTACATTACTTAGACTTTATCTATGGGTTTCCAAGTACATACAGTATATATGCTGTCCCCAAGAAAAAAAGTAGAATAAGTAACAGGTCTACACCTGATTATAATGCTTATGTAACAGTAAGCATTTCCTATGTGCAACTATCAATGAACAAGTTCTTCAATACCTTTGTGAGTCTGCCCTGTAGCGTAATCTCTTTGGATTGAGTTCTACATAGGTCAAAAGAGAATTCCAAAATAAAATATAAATTATCCTCACAATATTTTTCCCTATTTCTTTCACCTCCATTGAACTTCTTTTTTTGAGAAAGAAACTTGTCAAAACATTTTTTAAAATTTCTACCAAAAAGAATCCTCCCTCATTTCACAGGGCTGAGACTGATGACTGCATGAATGGATGCAACTGCCTATGAGAAAGGTTACCTGTATTCCTCCTAGAAGAAATTTTTAGAGGATAATTTCTTCAAGTCAGAATATTTCTCTGTTGGAGACAGTATCCATGCAGAGCTACACTATATAAAGATATTCATCTGCTATTTTGATTTTACCCAGAACCTGTAGGAGCAAATTTACTTCACTGACTTAGCACCGTACAACGCTCACCCTTTATGTTACTTCTCTCACAGAAGTTCTTCTAGACCTTGACCCTACACACACTTGGTTATCATCTGTATTTTGCTTTTCTTTCACATTCGGCATTCTGAACAGAGGTGATAAAATATGTTCAGTATTCAAGGTGAGGATGCTCTACCAGCTGGCATAATTACACTGTCTTTAGGAAAGGAGGCATCTTTTATACAGAAAATGCTATCAGTAAATAAAGTAAATGCTACTAGTCAACTTACACTCAGTTGTGACCCAGGTAGGGAAAAGAAAACAAACAAACAAAACCAAGAAAACTACACACCACACACAATTACATCTCACTGGGTAATTAATACAGCTTAAACTCTATAGTCTGGTAGCCTCTTAAAGCCTCTGGAAGCTCTTAACCATTTCATACAGAGTTCTGTCATCCTTCCTGATTTCCCACAAGGTTATAGTGCAGAATTTGTATTATCTTACAGTCAGTTGCTTTAGCTATTCTTCTTTCCTTGGGACCTGCAGAGCTTTCCAGCTCCCAATTAGAAAGTGCTTTGCTCAGGGAAATGATAGCGCAACCAAGCCCATAAACCATCTTCTATATCCTACCTCCTCTTTCATTTTCCATCCAATTAAGCTGAGAGCTAAAGCTTTGTTGGTTGGGTTGTTGTTTTTTTTTTTTCTGGAACTGCAAACTGATATATTACACCTTGTAAGTGAAATAATTACTGCTTCAGTTCCACAAAGCACACAGTTTCAGTTGTCTTTAGACTTTTGAAGACCTTACAAAATACTGCTAAGACTACCCTATCTGCAGTTTTGTTTTTAGTAATTTATCTAATATTTCTTTCCAGTAACAGTCTATTGTTTCCATGTAAGTGTTGTATGTCTTGGTCTAAAATACTTTTTTATTTCATTTTTTTTCCACAGGTTCACAGAAATGACAGATCATAAACTGCGCAGAAAGTTATTTTTATTAGTTTGTACATATGGGACAGATCCTGCAGTGCTATTCCCATGGGCAGACCTCTGCACTAGGCATATGTAATGAAATCTACCGTCTGATGTCTATACCAGTAATTCCTACTGACCACAGTTCACTGTTTCTGGCTTCTGTTCAGTGCCCAGAAGAGAAGCAGTCTGAAAACCAGGTCCTAGAAGGGGTCCATGAAGCAGAGCGTCTATGGACCCATCTAGGAGATGTGAAACAGGAATTCCAGTGGATTGAAGGTAATGCCAAGGTCAATCATAGATATCAGTATACACATGCAATTAGAATGACCAAAGGCATAGTAGTCCAAGAATAAAATTTAAGATTGAGGCCACAATGATACATCTGGAAGTATCTAGAATATGAAACAGAATATAAATAGTAATCAAGATAGAGCAGATGATATACAGTATCATTATGAGCCTAGGTATCTGTGGATTGGTACCTTTAACCTCCTCTCAAATCCTTCCCCCTGCCACTAAACAAATCAAAGAACCCACGCATACCCTTTACAGAAAGTACTGATATATGGAGACTGCTTTCCCATGGTAACCTTCCTTCCTCCCACCCTTCTTCCTTCAGGATGTCCTCCTGTAAGACCTCAAAAAAACCTTACTCTTGATACTTTACACCTCAATAACAGGAAGCCTCCCACACTAGTCTGCATACACTGGGCTGAGCTTCCTCCTCCTCCTCCTGCCATGCTCTCCCTGAAAGAGGATTCAGAAGGAAGAATTCTTATCTCAAAATTTTAATTCCCTTTTCCTAAAAAAAAAAAAAAAAAAGAGAGAACACTTGAATCAAGAAATTCCACCACACATCTTCAAAGATGATGGGGGGGTTGGGGGGATGGAGACTAAGCAAGTCACTCTTGCATCATTCAAACAGTACTTTTACAAAGGGTACATCTACAGCACACAATGCATACAAGATAATTGAGGAAGCTCATGCTCCAAAACAGCACCGTGTTCATTTACTGTGTGCTTCTGAGAACCACACTCGCATGATTATAATGCTTCCTGCACACAAGTCACACCAATTACTTTCCTCTGGATGTTAGCAGGATATAGACTTTGAGAAATGAGGTTTTAGTAGCTGTGTGACACTATGTCTTTAGTTAAGTTGCTATAAACTTCAAAGATAAAGTGTTGCTTTCTAAAAGCAAAACACTGATTTCCAGATTGACATTTCCAGAGAAGGGTTTTTTCCTGTATTATCATTGGTCTCTACATCTGTTCAAAGCCTTGTGTATTTAATATATATATTAAAAAAAAACCCAACACCTACTAAAAACATGATTCCTATGGTCTATGTCACCAATTTTTTCTTCCAGTGGGAAATCAACTGTCAGAGCCCTGACATCTGCTATCGACATGTAAAAGCAAAACAGTTCACCTCTCTCTACATAAAAGTACACCCTTACATCCAAAGCAGACAAGGAAGAATATGAAGCAGCGCACCAGATTTTGACCCCAAAAGAAAATACTTCCTTGGAGACACTAACCAGTTCTTTTCACTGACAGTTTTTAAATACGAGGCTAGAAATCAATCTTGTAACTACAAGCACTTTGTGTATTAGAGACCCATAAGCTGAACAAATGAGTCTGGAGGAAAAATGAAAAAGCTGCCAGCTGCCACTACTTTAAAGACAACATTACTTAACCTTCCAATGCAGACCCTAAGTTTTCTCCCAATGAAGAGGCAGGATAGCATTATTCAACACAGGCTTCTTCAAAGACCACACCATCAGGATATTCTACTCAAGAATGGCTTTGCAAGGAATATAAGGTCCAGTTCTGTGTTCTGGCAGTGTAAGGCCTCATTACCATCCCTACGTGCTTGACAAATCATCTCACCATCCCCAGACATGATCTTTTACCACAAAAAAAATTCACAAAAGCACTATAATTATTAACAAAAGGGGCAGTTTTTGTTTTGAACTGACAGATGTCAGACCTACAGCACCCACAGGAAACATGGCAGAGCACAGACACCTCTGTGGTTAAACTCATTTGCAAATGCCATGCCTTGAAATTAGCATTCTCTCCACCCATACACAGAAATATGTGGCAGTGAACTCCTGGTTTTGTAGAGTGAGATATGTTCATCTATGTGTATAAACACACACAATTTACATATACTTACACAACCAGCAGGAGAGGTGAATGTTGTTACGTTATTTAATAATTCTTAGATTAGGCCACAAGTAATAATGACAGAAGTAGAAAAAAAAAAACAAAAGACATTTTAAAGTGTTAGGTAACTGTTCAGACTGTACATAAATAACATTTAAGATATTTAGCTACAGCACCAAAAATGTTCAAAAGGTCTTCACAGATATCTAGCACTTTGTCATCTGAAAGACAGCATGGTATTTTGAAAGACAAACATGGTATTAAAGTGCAGCCATTTCTGGAACAGAGACTTTGGAAAACTAGCTGGTGCACAAAAGCCTGTGCTACATCACAGCACAGTCTGAACCAGAACAGCAAAGTAAGCCCTTCTTTTTACAGCAAAAACTAAAGGAATCGGAGAAAAAAGAGCTACTTTAAGATATACACACTTACCTGCATGAAATTTAGCACCAGAGTTTGGATTTCAGCTTGTCTTTCTAGGGAGAGATATTTCAAATATATATCCACATATGCACAATGGAAGTGAGTTACTGTCACAGTAGAGAGGCTTCTCTTCTGAATTCCCAATCTGCGACTGTTTTTTCAACCTAGAAAGTAACTCAGTAGGCATATCACTTCAGTCATTTGACTTTGACTATACACACCAGAGCCAATCTGTGGATATTAGCCAAGCACAGGTACATCTTTTCCATATATCTAAGACCATGCCTGTCCTGCAATAACAGATTTTACACACAAGTATAGCAGCCTAGGACTAATATACCTTAGATTCTTGGGTTCTAATACCCATAGAAGCTACAGCAGCAAACCCTCACATGCAATAAACACTTGCATTTCTCTAAGAAACTGGCAATAGCAGCCACCAGTCCCGCTGTTCTGAACTCACTAGGTTGCTGCTACATGGATCAGAGGTCTCCTCACAACTGTTCCCTTAAAGTCTAATAGGGTTTGGGGGGTTTGTTTTGCTGTTGTTGTGTTTTGGGGATTTTATTTGTTTGTTTTGTTTTCTCTAGTCAACTCCAAGGGGCAGCAGGAGCAACACAGCTCTGCACCGGGCTATTGCAGTCACAGGAAGTGACATGCAGTCATTGAGGCAGCAAACACAGCCCAGTCATCTGTGACTCCCATGGGAGAGGAGAGAAGATGACAAGTAGAAGGTCTCAGAGATGGGTTTTTACTAGAGATTATCTCCTGGAATGTGCCAGCTTATCTAATGAGACCTGTAACACCACAGCTCCATTTCTACCAATATACAAACCACACAAATTCTTCGCACCCACTTATGCCTACATATTCTGCAGTCAATCTTCTGATATAATCAGAAGCCACGAAGTCCCTCTAGCAGCATCAGCAAAAGTATAACCTAAATATCTTTATTACTGTCTTCTAGTGAAACCTTCCTAAACACCTAAATAATTTTAAAATGGGACTTAAATCTGGTTTTACATATAAATTGTTGAGACTTTTTATTCTTTTTGATACAACAGAACAAAAAAGATAAGATTAATTCATTAATTCAGTAAATTATATCTGAACACTTCCATTAAGAAAAACAGCACTGAAAAGAGGGCAAGGTTTGACCAGAATATTTCTCATTGCTAAGGATACTTGAAAGGAAAAGACTGCAGACATAGTCTCGGAGCACCACTTGAAATTATATCAACTGATAAGTTAAAAAAAAAACCCAAAAGTATACATATAAAATACTAAGAGGTGATATGTACAGAACCTACCATAAAATTTCCAGAAGTCACTTATTAGCATACAAGTACTCCTTGCCATATTAACAGCCAGAAGTACTGGATTTTTTCAAAAAACTCTTCACTAATGCAATGCTATAAACTCTGAAAGTTCACTTTCATTTGCCAAATTTTCAGGGGTTTTTCATGACCTCCAACCTGCAGGGGAGACAAAGCTGACACATGAGGAGAAAGAAGCTTCACCTTCTTACTTGGAGAGAAGTCTGGTTAAAATATGTAACACCAGTGCCCCTGGACCTTAGAGCTATAAATACAAATAAATACACTTTAAGTAGTATTCCAAAGGGATTCGTTGGTGTACTTCTGCTTTTTAAATTGATTTTTATAGGAATTCGATACTTGGTGCAAAAGAGATCCAAAAGAAATACCCGACAGAGCCAAGAGACAGCGTTCTTGTGCAAGTGCACTACTGCCCTCTCCTGGGGCGGATCAGATCTGGTTCCGTATTTACACCACCCAGCAGCCTCTGAAGAGAGCCGCACCTCCAAGACCATCAGGACTGCTTTGGGAGTTCGAGTTTTAAAACAAACAAACAAACAAATTAAAAAAGTAAACCACACACACATACAGGATAAACGCAGAAAGTTACTGATCATTACATAAACTGTGATGATTCCTCACCTTAACTCCTACCGCAGTTTGTTCCTTCCTCCATGACCTGATGAAGGAGAACCCAAAAGTGATCTTCAGCATCAACAGCAGAGCTAGCCTGTGGGACAGCAGAATATTCTGAGAACCAAGAAAAAAAGTCAAACGGCAACTTTCACGTTCAAAACTACCTAAAAGCTTTAACATTACTGTGTGACTACTGCAGCTCATAATGCAAAGAGTAAGCATACAAAGTTACATGGGCGTTTAATGCAATTGCTGTGATTTCAGTGGCATTAGAACAAGGATTTTTGACCACAAGCTTATCGGAAGTTAAGACTGTTGTGCAGCTGTAAAACACCATACAACTCTCAAATGTGAGTACAGCCTGCAAAACACACTCAGTACTAGGAAGGCCTCAGCAGAGTAGTGGTATACCCAGTTTTTGGGAACACACTTGAAAGAAATATGTGTTCCCCATGGAAAGGGTTCAAAAAGGAAGCAAGAATCATCAAAGCTAAAAGTTGTCATCCGTAATATCCGACCAAACTGGCATTCTTCTTCTCTAGATTAAAGAGTAGCTAAAGACTCAAGTGGGACCAATGTTAAAATATGTAATATGGTTGCAGAGAACAAGGCAATAAATTGTTCTCTATATCCACAGAAGGCAGAAGGAATAGCAGTAATGGTTTTAAAGTGCAGCAATAAGCATTCAGGTAACACATCAGAAAATCTTTCAGTGAGAGATATAACAAAATAATCAGAATAAACCAAACTAAAAGGCTTTAGGAAGAGGTTAGACAAACGATTGCTAAGGAACAATGTAGGGGTGATGGGTGTATTTTATTTATATATTTGTATGTTTCATTTAAATACATACATATGTACATGGAAAAACAGTGATCTCTGAAATATCTTCCAGTCTATTCTTGTCTGTGAATTTTCATAGTAAGTATATGCAATACAACTGAGAAAACAAATTATTTAACACACTTCTTCCCCAATGGTAATTCTATTTCAGTGCAGTCAAACCCACAGCTTACAAGCAGCTTATTGCTCACAGAACCTAAAACATTGCTCACTAGCATCAGAAATTAAAAAGATGAAACAAAGCCAACGAAAGAACCAGAGTATATCACTTGTAAAACATTAGACATTCTGAATTACTACCTATGAGCCAGCAAATAACAGGAAAAAAACTTTACCTAGAATCCTGTCCATAGATGTATCGGCTTCAAATTTACATGCAGATCACCAAGTATCAATACCATATAAACCATCATTTTGAATACAGTCTATGCCAGTGACATTATTAATAACTTCAGATGTTAAGTTCACAGAAAGGGCTGCTGATACAGTTTTCTACAGGCACTTTTACTCTTCTCCTGTTACTGTACTAAAGTTCAAAATTATCTTGTGGAAGCTAAAGATCAGTATCACTAAACCACTATGAGAAACAGGCCTAATCAATGAAAAATGCCTTAGAATTAGACCGTGGTGGTGGTGTGCCTTGTAAAGGCAAAGAAACAGAGCTCACAAACTATACAAGTTGCAGATGAATTCTCCAGCTGTTCATATCCTTAAAGGCAAACTATCTTGGACTATTTTTAACTCTGTGCATTTTGAATTTAAAAGACAGACCGAGCAAGTGAGAGACCAAACAAAATATCTCCCCAAAATTAGTCTCCTGCCAAGTATCCACACCAAGCTTGTGCAAGGTCATTCAAAGGAACAAGTAAAAACCCGTTGCCTATTTTCCCAGTACTGGCATTTTCTTATTTAATATTATTAAAGTGATTTTGAAAACCCTGACTTTTCAGAAGGCAAATGGACAAAACCCTGCTTTTCCACATTTTTATTGTGAACTATAGCTCATGTTTTGCTATAACCTTAATCATCCATTAGAGGAATAAACATTTGTACCACATGTGTAATTTTTTAACTCCTAGATGCTGTATAAGCCGGGAGGGGGGGAGGAAGGCCACTACAAAAAGCCATCTCAAGGACACCTCTAGCAAAAGATCGAAAAGATAAGCGGTTTCTTACAACGGGGGCTAAGAGATGGTAGTTACGATGACACCATTTTGTTGCTTTTGCTGAGGGACTGAGGAGTGCTGAGCTCTTCCTGCTAGACTGCTGCAGCCCCAACTTCTTCCTCCCACCTTGTCCACTAGCTGCCCTAGTACTAACGACTCAGTATCTATTCGTTGCCCAGCAGTAGAAGGCTCAAAAATTATTTAAGCATCAAGACGCCTCAGCCGGGAGGGTCACCTTACAGCCACTGCTCTCTTCTAAACTCTGGAGAAGTTTAGCAAGGCTGTAACAGCTTCTACCTCCTCAAAGCCAAAGGACGGCCTTTAACCGACAGGGCACCTGATGGAGAAAGCCGCAATACCCGTTCAGTGACCCCCACCTCCCCGAAACACTCATCTCTGCCTCCATCCCAACTCGCGAAGGAAACAACCGCACTCCCCTCACAGGGTTCAACCGCTGACCCCTCCCCGCCCCCGCCCCCGCCCAACCGCCACTATAGCCCCACCCTTCCGCAGGGCGCACGCTCCAGCTTCGGCCTTCCGCTGTTTGGTGAGTGAGCTGTCCTTCAAGCGGCAGGCGTGGGTGAGAACCAATCAGGCTCGTCCATCGGGGCGTGGGCGGAGCCTTGGCGGTAGGGTGGAAGCGGCGAGGGCCGGCGGTGGGGACGGTGTCGGTGAGGGACGGGCGGCCTGGGGTAGGCGGCGGGTGAGGCAGGGTCGCGGCGGCGCCTCCGCTTCCGCCTTAAGGGCTTTTAGGTTTAGCATGGTGGAGCGAGTGAAGTCGAGCCGTAGAGCTGGACTCGGCCTAGCAGGGCAGTCGGCAGGAGTGAGGAAGCTCTCGGACTGCGGGCGGTCAGCGAGCCTGGTGGCTCACAGAACTGTGGCTGGGGGTGTCGGCCCGCCGGTCCGGTCCGGCCTGGCCTGGCCTGGCCTGGTCTGGCTGCCGTGTGGAGAGGAGGTCCGGGCCCCTGCGGCAGGTTGCCGCCGGCCGCCTGCTCGTACCGCCGTGTCCCTCGTGCCTGTCATACTCCCCTCTCCTCTCTGCGCGGGGCCCGGGCCCGGGCCCGAGGCGGAGGCGGGCAGGCCGCCGTTGGTCGTTAAGGCTTGGCCCCGTGTTGAGAGAGCCCCTCTGCTTGGAAGGAAGCGTATCGCGCTGGAAAGCTGGCGGTTGTTAACGTCTGGGCTTCAGCTCGGCCGTCGGACTTCTCCGCCCTGCACACGTGAGAATTAAGCAAGAGGAGAGTTATTAGTGCTGTATGCCAGAGGTGGTCGGCACCCTACCGTGCTTATTTCAGCCTCCCTTCAAACGGCCGATGGTGCTGTTCTGCCTTTCTTTTCTTTAAGTTCTGATGCTGTTTGGACTTGAAACTGTTTCTCTTCAAAAGTAATTTATTTTCCTCAATGTGCTGCCTCAGTTTTGATCTGCAAAGCTATTTGAAACTGGTTAAAAAGAGGCCGTGTTAAGAGACTGCCTTGTATGTTGGACTTTTCCAGACAAGTAGCATTGAAGCGTGTGTGTGTGTTTGCTTTATAGGTAGAAATGAAGAGAAATTATAGGAGAGGCAAAGAAAAGCATGGATGGAGCAATCACAAGCACAGTTACCATTCACGTCGCTACAGAAGACCTGATCACAATAACTGTACTGAAAGGCAAGTATATGCAGCTTGTGCTTAACATGGGTTAAGCTGTTCGATCTTATGCCTAATTAAATTTGCAGAATGGTGGCTGTCTGGAACTGGGAGGTTTGCCATCTAAAAATCTAGTAGGCAATACTTCTGGTGTATCTGTCATCCCTAGTGGGAGTGGAATTGCATCAGTTTCTGGAAACTTATCATATGTTCACAAATTCATATTGATTTTAAACTGAGATGTGGTTCCATGAGCTAGTCCTTGCAAGTGTGCCTGATCATCTGTAAACTCTTCATCAATATGCAAAGATAGTTTAGGGAAGAAAAATGTTTGTAAGTACTTCATTTCACCTGCCCATTTATTTTATGCCTTGGTGTCTACTAGCATAAGAACTGTCCTTAAAGGATTTTCCTGAAAGTTTGAAAGCATGTTAAGTAATGTAATAATACCACATCTACCAGATCAGGAAACTGAAACAAGGGCTCAGGAGTAATCCACTGCCTTGAAAACTGATTCTTTCAGCTAAGTACACTTTAAACTTTTGAATGTATACTTGCCCATGTTTGAGCTATTTTTATGGCTCTTTTTCTTTCCCGTGTTCTCTCCTTAGTGCCTCTTACAGGAATAAAAGAGGCTAATCCTTTGCTGTAATGCTCTAAGCGTTTTTTAAAATATATTTTTAGAGGAGGAGACACATAAGCATAGGTATGAGTTGTCCCATTAGTTGTATTTGTGTAAGAAAAGTTAGAAATGCAAATGGACCCTAATTCAGTGAATATATAATGAAAAGTATTTTATTAAAAAGCTTTAAATTGAAGTGCTTGGGTTTGGTGTGGGGTGTTTTTTCCCCTTCTAGATTGGTTATGTTAACTGTTTTTAAAGTTATATAATCAAACAGCAGTAGAGCTGTTATTAGAACTAGAATTTCTTTGTCACTTTGTCAATAAATTATGACTCTTGCAAAACATCTTGGCCTAATGCTTTTAGGAGACCTGTAATAAGACCTGTCTTAAAAAATGAGAATTGTATGGGTGATTCAGAAAACATCCCAGTGGAATTTTGCTCATCTGTACTGAATGTGCCCATTGAAATTAATTCAAAAAGAAGAAAGCTGCAGTTGCCCTGTTGACTGCGACGGTTATTACAAAAGCAGATACTTTTCTTGGGTTTGGAGTTTTCAGTAAACTTTTTTTTATTTTGCATGTTTCGGAGCCTCATCAATGAAATTCTTGTTTTGAAGAGAATGGCAAAATATTTCTGATCTGACATCAGTATTTTACCCACACTGTCTCTTGCTTTATGCTGTGAAGACTTACATGCTTTCAAGGGTGGGCTTTTCTTTTAATCAGGGGGTATGGTAAAATGCCCAGAATTAATCTCTCTGAAGAGTTAAAGGCACTTGCAGAATGAGCAGCCACCTCTAATGGTTTAGCAAGTAATTAAGGCTTTTAGGAT
The DNA here is from genome assembly GCF_965231255.1 of Vanellus vanellus. Lineage (NCBI taxonomy): Eukaryota > Metazoa > Chordata > Aves > Charadriiformes > Charadriidae > Vanellus > Vanellus vanellus. The sequence goes on along the minus strand of NC_138911.1, from coordinate 31,635,207 downwards.
GTTGGGATCTCTAACATTTTTGAGAGCTTTTTAAGATGAATATTTTTACTGTTTCATTTTCATAGTTTAGTGTATGGTATGCTTATCACAGCCCTGCAAAATTGTACTCCATTAATGTCAATAACAAGCTACTTTCTAGATTCTTTGTGGGAAAGGTGTGTAGGACAATTGTGAACCTATTTTGAAGGCAATGCTTTTTTTTTAGGCCAGAACAGGAGGAACCACAGACCCCAGTGAATGCAGGCCCCAGTAGCAGTGAAGATCCTTCTTCATCCAGTTTAATGCAGAACTCTGTAGTACCAGGTAAGGGACCGTGTTTATGGGTCAAAAATCAGTGTCTGTATGCTGACTGTATGGGAAAAAAAAGTAGTAGTAGCTGCATTAACAGTATGGTGTTACAGGAAGCATATAATCAGTAAAGTTTGTAGAGAAAAGTAACATCAGATGATATAAAAAGATGTAGTAAGTGAGCATCTGGAGAGCAGGGCCAGTTGCACTTTCAGGTCCACAGGTGCTTCTCATGTTTTAAAAACTTGTGTGCTTAACCAGGGTGATAGAAACTGAAAAAATAGAATTCTGTTTTTTCCTTCCAGAAATGTTGCTTTGGGAAGAAAATGAACTTTGTTTCTTTTTTCATATGTACTGAAGATGTTATAAAGTACTTCTTTTGATAGAAACATTAAATAAGTAAAAAAAATAAGAGAGCATATAAAAAATGTAACTTGCATCCAGTTATTTAATCTTTTAAAAGACACAGTGATGCACCACTTCAGGGGTGGGGTGATGAAATGGTCTCTCTTTATGCCTTCAGTGTATTTTGTAGTCTGTAAGAAATATACTCTGGCTAAATGTTCGTGATCAAGGAGTCGACTGGTGAAACCAGAGTTGGTGCAGTAGCAGTGCTATTGAGGAAGCTGTTCCATTTGCATTCTGGTTTCCTGACTCATTAAACAACCCTAGCAAAAACTTAAGCCTGTGGGAACATCTATTTCTCCACAACAGGAGAGTCCTGAAACACCACTGACTCTAACCTCTTAACAACAGACAAAGCCAGAATTGAAAGGGACCCTTTTTTGTATATCACCCTTTTGTGTTTAAGAGCTTGTGAACATGTTAGGAGATGTATCCTGCAAAACGTTTATTGCTGTGTAATTAGATTCTGCATGCTAAATGCAGTGTGCTTTTATGAACCTTACTGATTTGTTCACTGACTTGATATTTTTGTTGACCCAAATAAATCTTGGTCACTTGTTGCTAAGTTGAAACCTAAAAGAGGCTGACAAGGAGCTGAATTGTAAGCAGCAGCAAAAAGAGGTTACTTCAAATGCAATTCCTAGTAGTAGATAAAGGTTTAAATAAAAACTCTTGAAATGAAGATGTTAACACTGACCTCTTCGGAATAAAATTCTTTGTCTTGAGACAATGTACCATTATGAATCTGTCAAAGTATTCTACCTGTCTGCCTCTGTGAATTTACCTGGGCAGTGAAGCACTAAAATTGAATGTTTCTCTCATCCAAGTTTATCTTTGGAAGGAGCCTCTATGTATTGACCAAATGTACTCTTGATTGTATCTAAATCTCTCCTATATTTTGAAGAAAAGGTGGCTTGTTCTGGGAAGTGAATCGCTTTCTTTTGGTTTGGGTGAGACCTCATTTCAAATTTTATTTTTGTTTGGGACTGCCCTACCTAGTCTTTTAACCAAGAGCATCCCTTCATGATTGTTTTATGAAGAAAGGTCATTTTTGTTCTGCAGCAAAACCTTTCCTGTCTGCTTCTCTGATGTGTCTGAATTTCATCTTGGTCAGTGGTGACATCCCTTCTGTACCTGTGTAATGGCACTGCATTTTTTTTTTTTTTTTCCTTTAAATGGCTGTCATCTATTCCTACTCTGTATCATGCTCGGGACCTGCTGGGAGCAATAGCTTTGAGCCTCATGACTCTGACCTTCCCAGGAACATGTGGGATGTCAAAGAGCAATAAAAAACTCAGGCAAAATCAGATGGATAACTGAGTTTTGCAACTTTTTTTTTTCCTAAGAACTGCCAGGATTTTACTATGACTCAGAAAAGAACCGCTATTTTCGCCTACTGCCTGGACATAATAACTACAACCCACTCACCAAGGAGAGCATTCAGTACAAGGCGATGGAACGCAAAAGACTGAGACTCTTAGAAGAGGAAGAAAAACAAAAGAAGGTACATTCTCAAAAAGATTGCAATTAGGTTTTATTGTGCTCTGGCTCAGGACAGACTATAAGATAAAGCCTTTCATTTCTGACTTTGGTACGGTTCCCTAAGCTGTCTGAACAAATTAAAATTTCTTTTTGCTGAGAACTTATAGGCCTTGAAGCCTTTTGTTTGGCTGTTCCACACAGGATTGAAAGCAAGTCATTACAAACAAAAAAACTTGTAAAGAGACAAGAACTGTGCTCAGAATTGCAGATTGTCCAACAGTTACACTTGAGTCAGGACATTGGATGCCAGGTTTCAAATCCCTGCCTTGATTTGGCAAAGTAAGGTCTTGATTTTAAATTTTCCCAATGTTTAATAAAAGTGTTGGTCATATTCCTGGGCCCTGAAGAAACAATACTAATGATATTTTGTGGAAACAGCTTTTTCATGAAGAATAATTCTGGACAGGTAAAATTAAGGCAGGTCTTATGTTTTTGCCTGGAAAGCCTGTATGCTTCGCTTCATAAAGCGTTACAGCAAAGTTAATGCTGATGCTGCATATTGGTAATCTGGGTGAAATACATAACAAGGATGTTTTTGAATTACCTGAAAGCCATGTCTTATAACTTTACAAATCACAGCTCAGCTTAAACGTGCTGTCATTTGGAAGAAGTGAGCAGTATTTTTCTCCTTAGGTAACGAAGTTCTTACTTCAACTACCTATTCAGCTCTTAAGTTTTCCACTGTGAAACTGCTGCTGTTGGTTTTGTTTTGGCTTTTTTGTTGTTGTTGTTTTAGCTGTTTCCATGAGCAGTTTAGGTTTCATAGATACTAAACAGCTGCTGTCCATGTTGCTGTAAATGGGAACTGTGGATATATATCTCTTCTCAAAATCTGGCTATTGAATGGGACATCTGAATTAGGCTCCCGCATAAGAACATTTTGACTCTTAAACGCTTGCTTTGTCAGGCCATTATCAAAAAGATTTCTTACTTCTTAACTCTGCAGAGTACTCTATCCTTAGTTTCCCCAGAAGGTGTTCATGTGACATTTTAAAAAATGATGGATGGAAAAGTAGTTTAGTGCAGCAGTAAAACTGCATAGTTAATAGCAGTCTTGTTGTGATAGAAAGTTTTGCTGTATAATAAGAATTTAAGGTGTTATAGTGAAACTAGGAGGTGACTTCACACCTCAAGGTGGTACTGCTGATTACGTTGAGCAAAAACAACAGCTATTGTTTTGGGGTGGGTTTTTTGTCCAACTTTGTGTTTATAGAAGCATGCCACATCTCGGGAATATATTCTTCTCTCTTTCTTGTCTATTTACTGTAGTAGACCAGGGAGAAAGTGCTGGAATGTGTTTTATAGACATTCTGAAAATTTTAATCTATGCAGGCTAGAGGAAAAATTTACCTAAGTATCTCAAACACCTAAGACCCACAGCCATGTTTGAGTTATAAACAAGCAAATAACTGAGTTAACTTTCATGTTACTCCCTTCCAGAAAACAACACGGGCTGGACTGAACTCATCTATGCTGTTACAGAAAAGGCAGCTGGGTTTGGTCAGCTCCACAAGTTATTGCAGGTATATGATTTGATTTGTCTTCTGTTTGCAATACCAAGTTCTGCTGTTAGTGCAACTGTTCCTGTCAGTTTTTTTGCATTTCTTACTGTTCCACTTAGGATGAAGAGGGACATATTAATTAAAATTAAAAAAGTTACATTCTTTTTATAATGTCATGGTTTAACCCCAGCTGGCAATTAGGACCGTGCAGCCACTCGCTCACTCCCACTGTTTGGGATGAGGGAGAGAATCAGAAGAGTAAAAGTGAGAAAAAACTTGCGGGTTGAGATTAATACAGTTTAATAGGTAGAGCAAAAGCCACACATGCAAGCAAAGCAAAACAAAAAATTCATTCACTACTTCCAGCAGGCAGGTGTTCAGCCATCTGCAGGGAAGCAGGGCTCCATTGTGCATAACGGTTCCTTGGAAAGATAAAACTCCATAACTCCAAATGTCCACCCCTTCCTTCTTCTTCCCCCACCTTTATATACTGAGCATGACCTCATATGGCATGGAATATCTCTTTTGTCAGTTGAGGTCATCTGTCCCAGCTGTGTCCCCTCTTAACTTTTTATGCAGTCCTAGCCTGCTCGCTGGTGGGGCAGTGTGAGGAGCAGAAATGGCCTTGACTGCTTAGCAACAACCGAAAAAACACTAGTGCACTCTCAATGCTATTCTCATCCCAAGTACAAAACATAGCACTATACCAGCTGCGAGTAAGAAAGTCATCTCTATCCTAGCCGAAACCATGATATATAATCAGATTATTCAAGTGATAAAAATCCAATTGAAGAGGTTTCCTAATTCCAGATAAATGGAGTTTAAAACTTCACTCTTTTTTTCCTATATGTGATGGTTTGCCACATTGCGCTTTATGAATACAGCGCAGCTTTTCTTTTAATGAATGCTCTTCAACTGACATGACCATTCCCCCTGACCCTATTAGAATTGCTATGCTCAGATTCAGTAACAGCGCAGAAGGCAAGTTAGTGACTTGCTAAGTTGTTTTTGCTACTGAAGATGTGCTGGGGTTCAAAATAACAGGATAAAATGCCATGAATGTGAAAGATGCACGTGTTCATGGGTTATGTAAGTGAAATTGCAGCATGCTAGTTGTTCAGGCATTTTATTTTCTGTGATTGAGAAGCAGTTCTGGATATTCTATCCAGAATTCTTTTTGTTGGCATTAAACCTAGGCTTACCTGAATTCTTCTCTCTTCTCTTTCCCCCCCTGCACCTGCTTTTACAGGATGGTCCATGAACTGAAAGTGAACTGCATGCAGAGGAGGAAGATAGAAATTCACAGTCCAGATTCCTCTGTTGCTGGAACCAACAATTTTAAAATAATTGTGGTATGTTATGAGAACTGTTAAGTCTTTAGGATAAAGAGAGCCCATCTTCAGTGAAAATTCAGGATCTTGTAATCAAATCCCATAGGTCGAATTTTGCTTTCAAAGATGTGTTATTTCTGCTGTGTCAGTTCTCAAATTCTGTGCTTGGTAATTTTAAACATATAGGAAGAGGCTGTTCCTGTTCCAGAAAGGGAAATGATGAAAAGATCGTATATGAAAGTGATATTTTTTTTTTAAGCTTATCAACATGTTCTCTTGCAAATAAACAGGAGTTGAGTGGACAATTAGTGTGGGGTGAGGGGGGAGTGGAGAGGATTAAGAGAAAGGAGAAGAATTTGGGGAGTGTCAAAGTCTATGGTGCAGAAAGTCTATGTAAACATCAGTAATCATTTCACATCTCATGATCTGAAAGCAGTTTCTACTAGTTTTGATCGTACTGCATATGCAGGAGAGGTCTATGGAGCAAATATCTTTGTTACTCAAGGACTAAATCCCTTTTTTACTCATGCTTATTCTGTGCATGCCTATAAAAAGGAGTTGGCCGTTGTTTTTGGAGATGAATGGAAAGTGGATGGTGTTAAAGGGGTCAGAATTAATGTGTTGTTTCATTTTAGACATAATGCTGCTCCCTTAAGCTGTTTTTCCAGTAAGTGTGACCAGTAAGCTTTTATTTTACAGGCAGATGTTGCTTGTGAACGCATATTCGCTGTGAATGATGTAGAGCATGGAGGATGCAAATATGGTATCATCAACCTCAGTGGTTTGGGGAAGGACTCTCTCACTGTGGAGATGTATGACAACCTCTACTTCACAAACCGCAAAGTACTGTGTTCTGTTCCTGCTTCCTTCAGTTGTATTCTCAGAACATTGTTCTTGGGAGGCATAGGTAGAAATGCATGAGGGTTGGGGAAGGTGTTAGGAGTAGAGAATGGAAGAATCTAGCAATGTGAAGTTTGGTTAAACACAGAATCACAATAAACTTGTCTCTGAAAGTCCTCAGTACTAGTTCTCAGGAACGTTATACTACAATTGGAAAGGAAGACTATGTAGAAGTACCAGCTGCTAAGGATAGTGCTTACTTCAGAGTTGCAGTTGGCCATAGCTTAGAAAACTGATGTTGAGGACCAGAAAGTACTAAGATTTGCATGCTTCTTTCTTAAAGATAATTTTGGGAAAACATGTTTATCCTTGAGCATGAAGAGTATTCCTTAATCTTGCATAATCTCTTCATGCTCAGATTCTTTTAAGGACTATCTCTTAAATAATAGGATGTGCTTGGTACCTCAGTCTGCGTTTGGACAGGCTTCTCAATGCTGCTCTGTCTCCTACATTTAAGAGGAGGGCGAGGCTAAAACACTCGTGTCCCGTTATTGAGGTATTTAGTGGGCTAAGGAAGTGTATCCAGCACATAGTTTTGTGTTATCTTTGCATGGAAATACCTTTTCATGAATTGAGTCACAATAATAGTGTGTCTTCTTGTGTCTGAAGGTGAATTCTGTGTGCTGGGCATCATTGACTCATCCAGATTCTCATGTTTTATATCCTTTTAAAAAGAGCAAAATTTCAGTTCAGCTTTCACAAGTCTGCATCATGCTGCACAGAACAACTAACTTCCAGGAAGATCTCTCATGTAGTTGCCCCAGTTTTCTGGAAAACAGAGAAAGTTACAAAAATTGAGATGTTAGAGCTAGTAAGACAGATACGTGGTTCTGTTATAGATATATGTAGAGTTGTCCCACTGTAATAGTAGGTGAAAGATCATGTTTCCTGCCCTGGAGAATTCCCACTTCATTAATAGCATAGATGCCATATCCAAAATGATCTGATGTTTAGAAATTGGCTGAGGTAAAAGAAAAAGAGAGAGCGTTAAGGCAACTACCTTTCTCTTTGAAAGCAGGTTGGTTGGTTTCTGTTGTAAACCATCCCCTTATCAGTTGGGGCAAGAGGAGAATGGGAGCAATTCATTGGCATCATGCTCTGCAACTTTCAGAGCACGTTCTGCAGATCTTCTCAGAAGAAGAGGAAGGTTGGTGGTATAGTAGAAGCAGCAGTAATGGACACTGCAGGCCCGAGAAGAGAAGAAGAAAAGGGGATTTTAATGTGAGAGATGGCAGGCAACAGATGTGCTATTAAAGTACCAAAAGGCAGGGTAGAAATGCATGTAATCCCTTATGGGAGAAGCCAAGCAATTCAGGAGTGATCCAGAAGGTGGCAGGAGTTCATCAGGCTGGCTAACAGCTGGTTAGGAGTTGGGGGTTGTTTGATTTGGTTATTTCATGCTTTCCTCTTGTCATGTCACAGATTTACCCCACTGAACTTGAAATGCAGCTTTCAAATCCTATTTATACCTGTTACAATCTTTAGAAAGTAAATGTAAGCTAAAGTGAGTCCTTCCTACTTCCCTAGTGTGTGCACCCCTTTCTCCAACTTACCTCCATGAAAAACAGATCTATATTAATGCAGTGTTATCAGCATATAGAGATGAGAAGAATGATCCATGCAGGTCGTGCATTTATTTTTTTTTTTCTGTCACTAGAAAGATGCCTTAGTATTCCTCTTGTCTTGTCTTTCTGGTAGTGAAAATAGACAAGCAAGAATTTGAGTTCTTTCTAGCTCTTTCCTATGAAAGACATGAAAAGTCAAGACTTAATTGTAAACTGTAAGGTACATCAGAGGTCTCAAAGGGGGAGTATTGTGAGCTGTGGCTATGTTAGAGCATCTTGCTTTTCCCACCTATAAATGTTAGGCAGCCTGTTCCATTCTAGGGAGAAATCTTTGTTTTCCTTAACTCGCTTCAGCAAGCTGTGTCTCATGGGAATTGCAGAAACACCAGGCTGTGCCAGTCTGCTGCCAGCATCATTGTTCAGCAGCACTAACCCAGGTAGGGTGTTTTTGTTGGTTTGTTTTTTTTTTTTCCTCCAATTTTCAATAGCAGTTATGGTATGAAAAGAGCACAAAGGAAAGATTATTTCCACACTTTTCTTCAGTAGCTGGTCAGACTGTTGGATTCTTACAAAAATAAGAAAGTCTGAAACAGTTTAAGAAGTGCACAGGTGAAAGAACTTAAGAATTAATTAACAAGCAGTATTCAAAGCAGTAGTTTATTTTTAGCTGCTGTTGACATAGTACTTGACTTTAGCAGGAGAACACCTCACTTGTAAGCATTTTTTCATGAGTAGCTTGGCCTGTAGCTAATACTTAAAGCTGCACACAAGAAGTACTCGAATTTCCTTATAGACTATCTAGAATCATTGCAGAATCCCTTCTCATGGTAGCTACTCAAGCATGCTCGGTGGATTAATCAAAGGTGGAAAGCTGGTAAATGTCTCAGCCTGTAGCTCCTTGTACAAGTTCATGCTCAGTTGTGTGTAAGCATGATTAATTTAGAGAATCCTATGTCTTAAGTCTGACGGCTGTAGCTGTATCTTTATATATCTGTTCAATGTTCTTAGAGGCAGGACTTAATTAATTGGACTTTCTTGATAGATCATGCTTCTTCAGGTTGCACTGTACAGTCCTCTAACCTGGAGGTTTCTATTCAGACATAATCAGATACCTCTATACAGAGGAAATCTGTGATAGATAAGAGTTACGGACCTGTTTTAAACTTTTTGTCATGCTATTTATGCAGCCATTTAAAAAAAAAAAATGCATAGCGTTAGCATAATCTTGAAGAGTCACTGAAGATGGATGGCTACTAGGCCGGCATGCCTAGTTGTTCTGTAGAACACTTCAAGTCATTCACCATAATCAGATGCCCTGAGTTCCACCAAAGTCGTCCTGTCTAGCATTTCCTGTTGACTGTTTCAGGTATTTCTAAGTTTCTTGACTTACTTCACTCTCCTAAATTGTTAGTTTGAGGGAACCTTGCTAAGTAGATGCTGGGAGCAAAGTAGAACTTCACCTGTCTAAAACCATGTTTTAGACATGTTACCTGATCATAGTGGATGTGCCATGAAGGAAGTGAAAACTGAGGACTTACAATTTGACATCTAGTAGACTGTGCAGGAGCTATGTGAGTAAGGGTCAAATCTAGGGTATTGTTACTTGTTACTTAGTCAACCTTCTTTTTTTTTAAATAGGCAAGCCAAGAACTTACAGGTTAGGCTTTGGCTAATCTGTAGGTTATAAACTAAATGTTTTGTGTTTCTAGCCCACTTATCTTTTAAAAATGGCTTATTTAGTGCTGTAAGGCAAGTGTTATTTTTCTTTTTCCTGCCATGGTCAGCCCTCTGACTACTGAATAAATTTTCAGTCTCTCACAATCATCTCTCTATATAGACTCTTAAGTCTTTGGCTTACAATCGTGAAGTCCCACTTTTGTTTCTTGTCTCTTGAGTAGCACAGGGACACTAATTGGGTAACATTTTCTCTGCTTCAGATTGAAATGTTGAAAGAAGTATGGAAATGACGAGAAGCTTTCTGAGTTATCCTGTACTAACATTTTACAAACGTTTTATGTGTTGCTCCTCTCTCCTAGGAGATCGACCTGGAATGCTGTGCAGCTTCAAGATATCCACTGCCTGGTCCTGTGCTTGGTGCCTGAATCCCCAAGCAGACAACTGCTTCAGCACAGGTGATCTGCAAGGCTAGCAATCCCTTCTATCTCAGTGAGAAAGACTTCTTGCATTACTCTCTCAGCTGCTACCCAAATTACAGCTAAACAAACATAATCTGTCTTGCTTAGGCCTGACACGACGAGTTCTTGTGACCAATGTAGTGACAGGGCATCGACAGACATTTGGAACCAGTAGCGATGTATTGGCACAACAGTTTGCCACACAGGTAAAAAGAACCATACAACCCACTTTGTTTTTCAGAGTGCTGTCTCATTGGTGGGCTTTTTGTTCTGTTTGTGATGGGACTCAGCATGCTGTACATAAGGTTGTGATTACAATTACTGTTGGATAGCTCTTCCGCAACAGAGCTGACGTGATCTCATGCTTGCATACAATTGAATAGCAACAAAAAGATTAACTGATTTCAAACTCTATGGCAACAGGGGTAACTTTTGTTAATTGCGCAGAGCTAAAAATGAAGGAAGTAAAAAGAACACAGTAATAATGTGTTATAAAATTGTTTTGGTTTTGGCAAATGACCTCATTTTCTTAACACTCAGTGTATTGTCTCCATCAAGAAGAAAACCCCTATAAAATACTAATGGACTTGTTCACAAAGATTAGTGAAAAGGGTGAAATTGGAATATGAGAATTCCAGTTCCTGTCTTTCTGTTATGTTACGCTTAAGTTCCTACTTACCTAACTGAACTTTTTTACAGCTAAAGTAAATAGTTGAGGTTTGAATGGAACTAATGAGTTGGCTAATGAAAAATGTTGCAGTGTGTAATAAAACCTGTGGTTCTTAATGCCTGTGTTAATAAAATAATTTGATGGCTGCACCAGAGATCTCAAAAGTTTGACATAGCTGCTGTCTGTATAACCTGTAAGATCCTTTCAGGTGTTACATAGTACGCTTCTTTCTCTTGGATTCTTCCAGACCCCAGTGTTGTACAATGGCTGTCGTTCAGGTGAGATTTTCAGCATTGATGTGCGTCAACGCAACCGAAAGGGCCAGAGCTGGAAAGCAATTCGTCTCTTCCATGACTCAGCAGTTACATCTGTTTGCCTTCTTGAGGCTGAACATTATCTTATGGCAGCAGATATGGCTGGAAAGGTATGGTTTTGTTGCATTTAGGGTGTTCTGTTCCTTTTGGTATCTGGGCATTGACAAGTGCTTATACCAGTCCTGAGGGTGGATGCCTGTTCTTTGGGGGTGGTAGTCCCATATATGGGTCCTCTTCCAGATCCACTTATTTATCAACCATGAAGTGCTCTCTGCTTTGTTAATATATCATCTTTTCAAAAAATTACTTCAACTTGCAGATAAAACTGTGGGACCTGAGAACAGCAAAGTGTGTGAAACAGTACAAAGGTCATCACAATGAGTATGCTATTCTCCCTTTGCATGTAAATGAGGAGGAAGGACTTCTTACAGCAGGTGGGTTCACTTTTTTTCCCCTCTACTTGTAAGAGTGCATGTCAGTGATTTTCTTATGCATGAGGAGCATTTCTTAGCTACAGCTGTTGGAAGCTGTTAATTCTTTAAAATTCAGAAGAAATTTAGCCTTAGACATACTATAATATACTATGAAAATTAAGAAATAGTGTTCTGGATGCACACCTACTGTAATGACTCCTGTGTAGTGCTTAATGGCTTTATCTGCTGTGTCCTGCAGAAGTCCCCTTATCATTTCCACAGTGTGTCTCAAGAGTAGAGCAGAAAATACTTGATTTTGAAATTCAGGGAAACAACGTGTAAACGGAAGACTTAGTGATAACTTTATACGGAGACTAAAGACTCTGTATATGTTTATTTGGTGCTTAAGTGGCTAGTGTGGTGATGGACTGAAGCACTGGTGTGTGAGCATAACTTCTTGTAAACTGTCTATACCACTAAGGTTCATTTTGAATATACTTGGCTAGTCTGAGATTATTTTATTTTATTTGGGGTCAGGTGAGGAAAGGTAACAGGAAATTATGCAAATGACAGGACGAGGGGCAATGGGCACAAGTTAGAACATAGGAAGTTCCGTTCAAATACACAGAAAAACTTCTTTACGGTGAGGGTGACAGAGCACTGGCACAGGCTGCCCAGGGAGGTTGTGGAGTCCCCTTCTCTGGAGATTTTCGAGACCTGCCTGGATGCAGTCCTGAGTAATGTGCTCTAGGCAATCCTGCTTTAGCAGGGGAGTTGGACTAGATGATCTCTAGAGGTCCCTTCCAACTCTGAAAACTCCGTGATTCTGTGGAAAGTATAGCCAAGTTTCACAATGTCACTGTAAACATAGTGACCTCCTCTCCTTGGATTTGTCAATAAGTGATGGAATAATGAGAAGAATTCTTGTTGACAGTTTTTCTCCCTTTTTTTGGCTTAGGAGCTTGATAATGAGAAGAGCAGTCTAAATACAGATTTATCATACCTTTTATTGCCTAATAGGAATTGCACACTTTTCCCACTTTTGCAGTATTCAGTGTAGAATTCCAGTTTCAGAAAGTATTGATAAGCACTTTGCCTCTAGTGTGTATGGAAACGGTCAGGGTTTTTTTTCCCCATAGACCTTCTGTGATGAAAATCTTGCAGAGTGGTGTAAAGTACTTCTTGTGTAATGTTGAATTTTGGTGTCCTTTCCTTTCCAGTTGGTCAGGATTGCTACACCAGAATTTGGAGCCTCCAAGATGCCCATCTCCTTAGAACTATCCCTTCTCCCCACCCATCTTCCAAAGATGCCATTCCCAGTGTGGTGTTTTCTTCAAGACTTGGGGGTAGCCGAGGAGTTCCTGGCTTACTCATGGCTGTCAAACAGGATCTCTACCACTTCTCCTATAACTGACACAATATTCTGCTCAGACCTGGTCTACAAAGCTGCCAGCCTATAGATGACTTCAAAATTCTTGCACCAGTCACCATGCTGTTGAGTCACTATGTGCTGCTGTTGCATCTGCTTTACCCATGAAATTCTGAACCTCTTTCAGCAGGTTCAACAAATCTTGCTGTATACATCTCTGACATCTTATAAATAAAAGCTGAATGCTGATTAACTTCTTAAGCAATATTCACCCTCTTTGAAATATAGCTTTAAGCTTTGAAAAGCTGGTAAGGTGCAGTAAGGGCATGACTCATGATAGCTGAGTTTGCTTTAAAAGGGCTGGTCTAACTTAACTGTAGTTTGGTCATATAACCACTTGGCTGTGGTTACATCTACATTAGCAAGTAGGCTGGTGCAACAGAGTGGATTAACACAGTGAAGTAGCCGGTGTGGAGAAGCTGATGCTATAGGTGTTCTGGGACTTTGTTTGGAGCCATGGTCTGGGTCAATATACATCAGCTGTCTCTACTACATCTATGGTTGGAAGCAGTCCAAGGGACAGCTGTTTCCCCACTCACACTGAGAGGCCATGCTAAACTTTGTCCTTTCCAGATGATGGTAGCATGCTGCTGTGCTGCCACCAGTCCCTGTAAAAGGCAGCATGTGTAAAACAAAGCCCCTTTCCTAGTCCAGCAGCCAGGCTGAATGTCCCTGTTAATTTATCATAGTGTTTCCTAACCAAGTCCACACCTGTAACTTAAGAGTTAGGTCAGCAGTCTGGAATGCAGCTGTAGCAGGGGACATGCCCAGCCTGGCCAGACCACATGCTCTTTGGGACATGAGATCACCTGTGCAGAGTCAGCTTTTGCATACCAAGGTACAACTGGGCCCTCAGCTGTGAAGTTGTAGCACCAGCTCATGGTAATTGGATGACACTTCAGGAGCCTGTACCAGTATTAGAGAGCAATTGGCATCCCATGGAGCCTCATTACCTCCAGCTCCTTGCTGGTAACTGGGCTTGGCTGGGCAAGACCATCCTGCTGCTAGCATATGTAGAAAGCACTGACAAGTGCAGGAGCCTACAGGGGGGAAGGCCCTTGTGAACTGGGTAGGGGTACTGATGGGCTTCACAGGAAAGATACACTGTGCTCAAGTTTTTCCAAAATTCTTAGAAAAGGAACACAGGAACCACCTTTCCATCCTGGGATCCACTTAGAGTATTCAGATGTACAACTGTGTCATCAGAAATGCTGCTTTCTGTGGGGTCCTGCCAGGTCAGTAGGTGAGCATACAAACAGCTTATAATCGCATCCTTGGTGCACAGCATGTTAAGGTGGAGGCTGTGTCCAGCTGGCTCAGCGAGATGGCCATGCCAGAGAGCTAGGCTGGATGTCTGTAGTCCAAGTGCCTTCTGAAGGGTCAGGTAGAGGCCTCACATAGACAAAGGTAAGTGTTGCTGGTGACTAAAGGTGTAGCCTACATTTGTGAGTACCCAGCGCAGCCCTCGCCCCTGGGATACCATCTGTGTCTTCACTGCAGAGGGGTGCAGCAGTGCTGAGCATCCCAGGAAAGAAGGGGCTTGGCCTCTTCCAAAAGGAAGCATCACAAGTGCCCTGCATTGCAAGTCCAATAGAGGGAGCTTCCCTTCACAAGGCCAGTGCAAACCTGAGCGTATACTGTGGGGGTTTTGTTTCTTCCAATGCACTCCTCTCCCCTTTCATATTCCAAGTCACTTTGGGTAAGAGGGAATTCCTCAAAAACTGGTACCAGGAAGGGTTGGCCCTACTAAAAAGTCTTCTCTAGCCTGCAGGGCTCCATGCTCATTTCTCCTGTCCTTGCACAACCTTCAGGCATAAGCAACATGCTGTTCTAGGAAACTCCTTTCTTCTCAGCAGCTCTTGTGGCTCACAGCACTCCAGTGTTATGTGTGGTGATCTCCTTCCCTTTCCTTGTATTTCTTTTACCTATTAATCTATATAGAATACAACAGAGCAGGAAAACTCTAACTTCACAGTGTGGATATGTTATATATGAAGTAGCTGTTGCAAGGAGTAGTCAAGATGAGAGATGAATCCCAGTAAATATTCAAAACTGTTTCTTCCCTGTCTGAGTATACATTCAAAACCACCCAATCTTTCTTGTATCCCATTAACAGCCCTTTCCCGTTTCCCTGTAGGCAGATTGAGCTGTGAATTCCTTGCAACTATAGTTCCCCCAATACACCTGGCTTTAGCATTTCTCTGCAGAGCCGCCTTTTGCACACAAAGCAGAGTGGATGCTGCTCACGGCATACTCTGTGCTGCCCCTTCTTTCTACAGAACTTGCGTCTAAGGCTAAGGGTCCTCTATTCTCCTCAGATATTACATGTGCCTTGCAGGCTCGTCTCCTTCCCACTGCTACCCTTGGATAACCAAGACACCAGTCAGGCTAGTGTGGTCACTGATTCCTGGCTCACTTTTCAATTTCAGAAAATACTCTGCCATTTGTCTTGATTAGTTATGTTAATTTGGGATATTTTCTGTTGCATGCACAGTGATTAATACATGCAGCACAACTTTCAAAAGCATTTGTGTTGCCTTAGTTGCAGTTTGCATTATTAACTAAGGATCCATTCAGGAAATGGCAATGTAGCTAACCTCATCCCAGTGTGAACTACTAATGTAATATCTGATAACAACATTACATCCAACTCAGAGTTGAGTTGGAACATAATTTACATTTATATTCTTGTTAGTAAACCTGTGTGGTTCAAACACTTGCAGGTAGCAAACCACAAGGACCATGAACTCCCTTAAATCAGAGTTAATTCCAAAACTTATATTATCATTTAAATTCTTTCCAGTGCTCTTAACTCCAGTAATGCCTGTTCTGCAAGAACAAGACCATGCAACAATTGTGCCCAGTTACCGTGGGAAACACAAACTAGGAACTGTGGCAGAGAGGCATCTTACATAACAGAAGATAGTGTCTTTTCTGTGTTCCCTTTTAGGCAAAGCTCATAAAACAAAGGATACTCATTTGCTTTGTGTTGTTTCCAGGAGCCAAATGCACACACATGTCCCTGCAAACCCATTCACCCAACTAGTGCTTTTGAAGCCAGCACTTCTAATTAAGACTGCGAGAACAGCATGAAAGGAGAGGGAAAGCAGGGCAAGAAGAGAGGCAATTTGGCTTCAGTGACAAACAGCAAGCAGCCTGCAGGCAGTGGCTAAATCAACCATTTTGCTATGCAGCGATAACTAGGACCCTAAAGCAGCTCAAAAGTAAGGAACTGCAGCACTCACCCTCTGCTACAGCATCAAAATACATTATTTCTTTGCCTCGGCTTCTCAGCAAGTACTGAACTAGCAGGAAACTTCAGCAAGGCCAAACTGCGCTCCAAGACAGGTTGTGGCATCCCTCATCCAGCAGGCACAATTTGTCTGGTCTATTGCTGACTGGAGCAAGGCTCAAAGCGCACCACCAGGCTCTCCGAACTGACCAAACTGCCAGTCTTTCCCATCAACACAGTTGTTTTGGAACCACAGTCTTACCCTTGTTCTGTCCTATATGCCCTGCTTCTATTAGTCATCTCTCAACCCTGATTAAAAAGGCTCTTTCCACATAAAACCCTTTAGGTCACATGAGGTTCTTAGACATAGCAGGTAGAAACTTAAAACTTCTACAGTTTTAACCTCAAGTGTCTAAAGCAGGGAGGGGATTTGCTTTTGGGCATTCTGTGGTGATGGGGGTTATGTCGTTCTATTAACTCTGATTTATTGAAGTACATGGCTTCATGGTCAGTCCCCCTCTATTTCAGTATTCATCAGGATGAGAGGTTTAAAAAAAAAAAAAAAAAATCAGTTTACTAGTCACAATTTCACTCTAGCATTTTTACATTCTTGAGCTTAATAGGGACCATTTCTAACAGTACTAGGAAATTAAGCATTTGTTGCAAGGAAGTGAGAATTCAAACTGGAATGCGTACATAGTCTTGAGATGTCCCCTTTGAGTAGCTGCTTTCAGAAAAGTTATAACCTAGCAGTGGGCAATTCCCAAACCTCCAGTTGTTGGTGGCTGCTTGCATAGACTATGTATGCTACATATACAGCAAGTTGAATCAAGCTGTCAATACAAACAGCTGGGGCTGGGGTTGAAAGATGCTTGACCTGAATATTTAAAGCACTTTACAAATTAGCTTAATGTTTCAAAAAAATGGAAGCCAAGGCACAAAGTTGATAAGCCATTTTAGGTAATGTCTGGAAATATAATCAAGATCACCTTCACCTGCCTTTTCCTGTTCAAAAAACTTCTTTCCTATCTGCAGTTCTATTAATATCATGGTAGCTGTGAAGCACTCTGATGCCTTCCTGACAAGTCATCATCTGTACATTATCATGCATACACCCCTGCTTCTTTCCAGTGGTGCTGTAAAACTGCCTTTTAAGCAGAACCAGAAAGATTTAGGCAGCTTTTCAAAGTGTCTGAAATCAGAGAGTTTTAAAATCTCTGGGCATTCTTGACATTAGAATTTCTATAATGCCACAATTGAGACATTTCCTACATGAGGACTTTTACATATATATATATATAACTTGTACTTGTTTTGCTTTATTTTTTGCTTGAGTTATATCCAATAAAAATGAAGTTAAAAAGAAACATGCTTTAAATTTGGCTTAAGGTAACTGACTAGCTGCCATCCTAGTTTAGCTTTGTCTTTGTAACGTTATATTGTTGATTTTGAAAGCCCTCATAGTAACTTTTTATTTATTTCAGCATTGCCATGATTTCATTAATGTGCCTGCGCTACCAACAAAAACATTTCATGAGGTACCATGTGCTGTGACTGACAGAATATACATGTCAACATTGCTTTACCAAGAAAGAGTGCTCAGCTAAAGCAGGGGATGGGGACAGGATACGGACAACGGACACCAGACAGTTCTATCACTTGTCAAATCACTCTCTGTTCTCAAATTACTGGCAGGCAAAGACATATCTGTTGGTGCCAAATTATATTACAGCCATCAGCAGTAAATCAAACGCAAGGACAATGCTACAGTATGTGGAGTTACAGTGACTGACAACATCAGTTGACAATGAAACATGAAAATGAGAGGCTGCAAAACAGACTGATAGTAATACTTAAACCTCATGGGGCTGCTTATGCTGGAAGCAAAAATATGAAAAGCAAAGTGTGTATGACCAGGTGGGAAGCCAGAGGCCCACAAGGTTAAAGCCCAGGCTACCCAAAGCAACAGGACTGTTTGTGAACATCTCAGCACAGCCCCAGCAGACAGACACCTAGCATAAATACAAGGCAGATCTAACATAACGATGATGTTCACTACAACAAATAAACTCTTGTTGACATCAAAAGCTACTGAGGGTTGTCGTGTTTTCCAGAACACAACCAAAGGTCCAATTCACAAGCGACACAGACAGGAATATACGGGATACCTTGGCCAACTTCAGCGAGTGCAACTTGACCTGCGAGGAACTGGTCAAGAGGACAAATGAGCAGGAAAACAAACAGGGGGTGGGAGAAAACAGGGATGACAGACTGAGAGACAAAACAGTTTTTCTTGTGCAAGTATCTACACGTTACAGCCTGCTGTTACCCTGACAATAGCTATGCGTTACAGCCATGCTGTTCTGCCATCTGTTTCCCTAGCTGCAAGTCTCAGGTGCAATGTGCACCTGGTACACACTTAAGCCAAGTTTGGCCTAAAGGTTTTGGGTAGTCTAAGTAAAAGCGTGCACACCTATACAAAGCTCACATATCTGCTTCGCAGGAGAGGAAAACCTACAAATCCTATTCAAAGATGAATCTTTACACTGAATTGGTGTAGGTACATACAATGGAAAAAAAAAATCCAGCAGAATAGAGTAATCATATCAGATGTCTTTTCCTCTATAAATCTAGGCTCATTTTGTGGTGCTTTGGATAAGGAATTATTTTTTCACTGAGGCATATCTTTGCACATCAGTTAATTCACATGATTTTTATTTTACTTGATGTTTTCCACAGCATTTTCTAGTCAGATGAAGTGCAGAGGCCACTTGATCCGCCAATAATCAATCTGACATTTTTCTGGCAAGAGTTTTACATCAGTCAACTTCATTCTGTAACTCAGAACCTGCTTTTATCATGCCACGTCTCAGACCAATTGAATTCATTATCTTACCAAGACAGTGTGTGATTTTAATAACTGAAATACTAACATTACAGTAAACTTCAGTTGATCCAAAGGACACACTATCATCTTGATGGCAATTTCATGGTAATTAATTAATTTGTCCTCAGTGAAACACACGTAGTGATCTCCTGGAGGTTTCCTAACAATCCCCTCCTATCCCTGCCCTTGTAAATAAACAAGACTTTTTCACACAGGAGTTGCATTAGAGCATCAGACCTGTCTTATACTGCCATTATGAAACACTCACAGTTTGGGCTTTTGCAGAGCTCCAGCAAGGTTGCTGTTAACTGCTGACGGGTTTTGCAAAGACTCACTCTGTTTAGATGCCGCCAATACCTCTGCATGTGAAGCATCTCTCCTATGAGTTGAAGAATAAAACTCTTACAGGTTTCTGCTGCTAGGATTAACCCTTGTCTTCAGGCTGACAGTCCCACCCCAAGCACAAGATGCTCCCATGCTACTTGCTTTAGCAATTTTTTTCTGGATTTCTATTTCCTTCATTTAAGTTTCCTGTAGAGCTTTCTGTCCACAGACATCATTTAGGATTCAAAAACCAAAAGGGCTCTAACGTGTTAATACCAAATAGCATTGGACTCCCCCAAAATATGCATCCATTCCCTCTAAATAGCTAATCCATTTAATAACCGTATTCTATACTCTGTGTACTCGTAGCAACCAACACTATCAGAAAAAATAAAAGCTCTTGTGTATAAAAAACAGCAGTGAACTTAAACCTTACAGATTTTTTTTTTCTTTTTGGAAAACAAAGAACCCAAATAACCCTCTCAACATTATCCAGAAAGAGTAACACCAAGCCTGCTGCAGTTTAAGCATCACACAAGATTTCGCTTTGTTGAGCAACAGCATAAAAGATTCAGCTCCAAGATAATCAATCAAGAATGGACTCTGCATATTGACAGGTTGCTAAGTTACTAAGATCGCATATACGCTAAAAATGCTTAGACAATATTTCCTCTTTGACCGAGTAGTAATTCTGGCTGTGACTAGGAAAAAAACAAAATCAGACAAGTTGTTGAAACAGATGCCAAAGATTTTATACAAGGAATGTCATGGCTGCTTTCTCTTTGTGCATTAACATGGTAGTAAAGCTACATGCATAAACAGCACACAGGGCACAGCCTACAAACCAAGAACACATTGCTCACCCATTAAAAAAATAAAAATACTTTGAAGCACAGAATTATGCTGGATGTGCAGAATGTCTTTTAAAAGAGGATTTCTACCTACTTGTGCCCTCCCTTGGGCAACTGTCAGTTTATGGCAGACTTTGCTTACAAAAAACATTAGACAGTCCCCAGTAAACTCGGCCAGTACTGAAGGTGTCCCAGAACGTCTTCCAAGTCTACTTCCAGGTGTAGGCTGGATGTGGCTGTGAAGGGGCAGTCACTTTGTGAGTATGTTCTTGCAGAGACAAAGTGAGAACCACTTGTTACAAGGAAAAAGTCAATACACTTGTTCAGAAGATAAAGTTTTTTATAGCAGTTAATTTAATTACAGTCCTAAAACAGGGTGTTGGGCACTCATCTACACAAGAGCACATTTAATAAGCTGGGGGAAAAAAGACCACAGTTCCAGGACATTGCATCAAACTCCAGCCACTCCAAGAGGAGACAACTCTCGTATGGTGGAAGAATTCTTGTCTATGTAAGCCAAGAAGGGAGAATTTTAGGCAGTTCAATCCACAATGGTCTCTTACTTCTTATAACTGGAACCACAAATCCACAGTACAAGACAGTATTAGTTAAGTGGTGTTTTTGATAATAAAAATCAGTGAATTCATTGCAGTCCTTTAATAAAAGGATGAAGTCCAGTGAGTGAGTGCCAGTTGCTAGGAGCAAAGAAGAAAGGTTCCCATTCTCCAGGTGGATTTGTAAGTTCATATTATTAGAAAAAAGATAAGTCAATTCTGTGCAGTTTCTGTGCAACCTCATCTGAGAACACAGAGGCTCCATAGACTCCGGGATCACTTAAAAAGGTGGGGGGAAAAGAAAGTCATCACAACCCAAACAATGCAAACTTCATATTTCAGAATTGCCTACACAACTTGTTCTCTTGTTCTGCTCTGGACAAAACTTTTAACTGCAACAAGCTGGCAGAGAAACTTGAAGAAAACCTGAGTACATGAGAACATTGTCAGGGAGAGCAAGACCCTGCTACCTTTTGATCTGGTATTGAAGTTGAAATGGCAAAATCAGAACGCTTTGCCTTGTGTCATATGATTTGCTTTACCTTTCAGAGCTCTACTGGTCTCTACCAGGGGGTCTATTTCATCTTGATACCTCTTGCACTGCAAGACCACTGCTCATACCACAGTTCAAACAAACTTGATAATGAATCTGGGTTTAATCTTCCATGGTCAGAAGCACAGCACCTCCAGATGCAGGGTTGGTTGAATTACCAGGTGTAATTCATACATTAACACTGGAGACCTCCTGGCAGCACAGAGTCCAAACCTTCCTCATGGGACATTGTGATCAGCAAGACATTCCAAAAGAAGAATCAGAAGGCCATAAGTCTGATCCAATATAATAAGGAACAACACCATCCATCATTTGAATTAGGAATACTCAAAGCTTCATTAGCCAACCGTATTCTTAATATACTAAATTATACATAGATAGATATATATAGTTATATATATTTTTTTTAATTGGAATAAAATACACGGGATTTTGGTTTGCTCATTTACAAGGGAGCTCCCTCCCTTCCCCAGTTAATTTGAAATTAAAACCTAGAGGCTGAATGTAAGCTCATTCCCAGCGTTCCAAGATGGATATAACACAAGAGGAGGCCAGACACTGGAAACATGCACTCTGGCTGCAACAGGTTAAGAGGTGAAAGGGAGACCATATGTTTTCATTTGTAACCCTGAGAACATAAGGAATTGCAAAGATCTGGAGAAGAGCCTGGGGTTAAAGGTCACCAGGCTTTTTATTGCAGTTAAAGCAAACTCGGACTGGGTGATCCCATCCACGAGAGGGAACTGCTCTGCGGTCGTGTGAGCACTCATCACAGAATCCCTGGCCACAGGCCCGACAGTGGTGTTTGGAGAGTTTGATACTGAATTCCTTCCGGCAGTTGTGGCAATGCAAGATTTCATGGTCTGGTACCCAGTATGCAGGTCGGGCAGCATCTTTTACCAGACCTATGGAGGAAATGAGGTAGGGGGATGAGAAAGAGGGAGAAGAAAATAATCTGTCAACATGAGCATGTCACTGTACTCCAGTGGAAGTAATCACACACTGCAAGTATTCCCCTTAGTGGCTGTGGTATGATGACCTCCTGACAGAATACTTGAGTGCAACAGGTAACCATTTAGGCCATTCTCCCACTTTCTGCCTCTCTTCAAAAAGCTAGATTGTTTCTCCTTAAATGTTGGCATCTTCCTTTACTCAGACTCTTCCAGAGGTTGAGACACTTGCTTTTCCCTACCTTCTGTGGCCAAAAAAAACAGTCACCAAACCAAATATTCAGAAACGCACGTACTGTCTGAACTGAGAAAGGGATTTATTCTGCCTTTCATTGAGTTGGACAACGAGCACCTACAAGAGTTATGGTAGGACATGCTGTAAGCAAAACAGTGGAACAATGATCTGCGCAACAAGTAGGAAGTCAGGTCCAACAACAGAAGATTCAAATGTGAAGTGTTTGCTGACATACCTGAACTGCTACCCAGCACATAAAGAGCAGCAAGCTTTTACTGTACTAAGCTCACCGTTAAAGGTCACATTACTGATTACTTTCCCATCATTACCAACCTGGACAGCTTTGGATTCTCAGCCCTCCCTTGCAAAAGTACCAAGTGCCAGCAGTATCCATGAACACACTTAAAAGGCACTCAGCATCTCTGGAAGAAAACCAAACCTGATAAAATGCTTTCTAATTGGCCAGTCTTTAGGGAATTCCAGCTGGCAGGTCACTGCAGTTATGCATCAGGGGAGCATGAATTACTCACAGCTCGGTGCACACAGATTTGCACAACAGGGAGAAAAGAGAAGGTATGAACTGCAGAAACAATGTGCTGAAAACCAAGAGGAAACATCAGGCAAGTGAGGTGCAGGAGGCTGTAGAACTCCCAACCAACAGTGGTATCATAGCGGAGGTGTCAGCCTGTCACATTAAACTCTTGAAGTTATATCAGAAGTTTTGCTTTATGAAAACAAAAATGCATCTAGACAAAAAAAAAAAAAAAAATCTATCAGAATAGAACACAGCTCACCTAAGGGAATGTCCATGGCTGTCACCACTGCTCCAAGAGTGTTTTGTACAGCTTCCCCCACCTTCCTGGCAATAAGTGTCCCCCCTTCCTCATCTGAAGGCAGCTCAGCCACATCTGCATAACACAAGAGTAAAGTCCAGCACAATTTCTGCCAAGTTTCAGTTAATTTACATTAGCAAAATCCAGCAGCAAACCCAAAAGGCAGCTTGGAGCCTCTCCTCAGCCTTTATCTCCCACATCACCCAATCTTGGATTACAGAATTTTCACTTTTATTTCAGCAATAATGGACAAAATATAGTCTGCTGAAACAGCAGCATCCCTATTCCGATGCTAGCTCCACACCACCAGCAGGTGCCAGAAAAACAAAGTAAAGATCCAATTATTTTCTAATTTTGTCAGGGGGTCAGATATCTAGTAGCTTATCACAAGGGTCATCTTCCTGCCAAAAGACATTGAGCTCTCAAGCTTCCCTACTAAAAACTCTCTACCAAAGCCCAGTTTGAACAACACTGTCTACACTCAATGGGAATGGTTGTGATCCAGAAGCCAGGACTAACTATTACCCAAGGATAATTCTGTCACAACTCAAAATTACCTAACTGGATGCCCCTGTTTTCATAGCAGTTGTCACACACACGCACTGGTGCTGGTCCCCAGCCTCGCTCAGGCACTGGACGTGTCTTGGAAGAACAGCCATCACAGAAGCCCTCTCCACAGGCCCGGCAGTGATGTTTAGTGTCGTTATCTTTAAAAGGTGTGTTGCACTTATTACAACTCTAATCAGAACAACATAGAAAGAAAAACTGTTAGTTTGATCATCTTTACTAGAAAAACAGAGATCAGAATCCCAGGATGGCAAGACTCAGCCTGAAATTGTGAAAAATATAGTTACACCCAAGACCTGGGTGCTGGGTGCTACCAGCCCCATAGCTCTATCCTAGGGAAGTGATTCAGACAGGTAAATGTACAGCAGTTAAGCCAATAGATTGCTATGATCTCTTCATTCACAATCACAAATAATTACAGCCATATCATAGTGGGTATTTGATCTTTGTGGAGGGTAAGAATTCAGAAGGCAGTTTTCATTGAAGAATTATCAGTTTCCTGCAAGACACAAGAATCCTTTCCTAATTAAGTTGTTGGGGCCAGCTTTTCGCATTTTTCGCAGTTTAATTTGCGCCTATAAAAACAGTACTATCAACTGCAGTAGCCAAATTTAAGATGTTGATTCTTTGCTTCGAAGACCAAGTTCATGCAAGCCAGGATTTACTGGCTGGGATAGGAATACTGCTGGGAGAGGAACTCACAAAAAGTAAGGAGAAACACTCTCTTTAGCAGGGCTGGGCAGAGTCTCTACTCATACTTTCTCTGGCTAAGTCAAGAATGGGGAGAGCTGAAAGCATTTCAGTTTTCTCAAATTTGTAGGAGAAGGGCTTGCTGCAATAAAACAAGAAGCATTCAGAATCTGCAAAATACTATATTACTTAAAGGGTGAGGAAAAGAGCTTTTAGCTATGCAAAGCTTTTCTCTACAACAGCTGCTATTTACCAGGATCTGAGAGTTGGGTCTCCAGTAAGCTGGGGCAATCTGGTCTGTCAACCAGGAGGTCACAGCTTTTGTGGGTCCCAGGCTAAGTTCAGATACTGATTGTGCCATGAAATTCATCCCATCCAACAAACGCTGGGCTGCATTGTTGTTGTCTTTCAGAAATCCATCAGTCTGGAATGAAATGGATATTGATTTGAAAACAAAAACAGGGAAACCTCTTTTTTTTTTTTTTTTCAGATGCAGATGGCTCTGTAACCCACTGCTCCTGTTAAACTGGAGGGCAAGCA
This sequence comes from Vanellus vanellus, assembly GCF_965231255.1. Taxonomy (NCBI): domain Eukaryota; kingdom Metazoa; phylum Chordata; class Aves; order Charadriiformes; family Charadriidae; genus Vanellus; species Vanellus vanellus. Next base: position 31,610,497 of record NC_138911.1, on the reverse strand, counting down.
GAAGAAAAAATTCACCAGTCCTGCTTTGAAACACAGGGGTAGGTTTTAATGGTGTATCATTCACAACAAACATGTGCGTGGCTGCACATATACACAAAGACTGTCCAGCAACCTGACTTACCCCTGGCCAAACATGCTCAATTTCTGTCCTCACTACAGTGTTCACGGGATCTTGGTTGCCAAACCAGTACTGTCGGCTGCGGTACACCACCCCACAGTTGGGGCACTCAATCACATACCTGCAGTAGAGTAAGACAGTTTACCTCAGTGAGATACTGGAAGTCCAGTGCACCAAGCAGTGTAGAGGCAACAGAGAGCAGAGAGATCTTAGCTGCAGTACTCACCCTGACCAGGCATACTTGGCAAGGCCCAGCCAAGGGGAGTCAGTGGAAGCAGAGGTTTTTGGCACCACGCTGACCTCCATCCCTCGTTCATAACAGGCCTGTAACACAAAGGCTCAATTAAAACTGCATACTTGGGAATCCCAGACTCCAGGTTTGTGGCTGTTTGGCCACATAGAATCATAGACTAGTTTAGGTTGGAAAGGACGTTGAAGATCACCTAGTTTCAACCCCCCTGCCATAGGCAGGGACACCTCCCACCAGACCAGGTTGCTCAAAGCCCCATCCAGCCTGGCCTTGAACACCTCCAGGGATGGGGCCTCCACAGCTTCCCTGGGCAACCTGTTCCAGTGCCTCACCACCCTCAGAGTGAAAAATTTCTTCTTAATGTCTAATCTAAATCTACACTCTTTCAGTTTGAAGCCATTCCCCCTTGTCCTATCAGTACATGCCCTTGTAAAAAGTCCCTCCCCGGCATATAACTCGCATACAGTGATCTCCACAGCAGCTGGGTTCACAATTTAGCTAGCAAATGACACACAGCACACAGAGGTGATGACGTCTCCAAGCAAAAATACAGGTTCAATGGCGATCAATTTTTTTTTGACAAGGCCATAAGCACCTCTCCTATTTGAAAAAAATGCAAGAAAACAGGCACATGCCTGTGATATTCCTCATTTATTGGGCCATCCTTTCTTTCTGCATTCTTCAGACCTTGTCCTTGTGTCACTACCTACCTTGCAAGTGTAGACTCTGTTATCATACTGGTGAGAATATCTGCATCGACTTTTGGATTCATGAGGGACTCCTTCCTTTGCATGATTCATGCTCTTCTTACAGCCACACCTGAGTATGCAAAAGCAAACCATGAGCTGATGTTGTTAGATACGGGACAGATGGCACCAAGAGTTCATTTATGTTACTATGTTGAATTTGTATAGGCATTGTAACCCCCAACCATTTTCATAACTGTACATACAGCAATGACATCATTTATCATTGAAAGGCAGGCTCCTTGGAAGGAGGTGTAGCAACTGTTTCACAGTACAAAGCAGCATGACACAACAGTTCAGTGCAGGAAATGATTGCTGTAGCCAGTTTAAGTTTCTCAGACAGTTTTAGGAACGACTAACCAAATTTGGAAATGGACCAGGACCAAGTTAACACTGCAGCCTTTGCAGGGAGCTGCTAGAAATTCCCTAATGAGCATAAAAGAGCAGGAACATAGCACTATATCACATTTGAGAGAAAATGTTTCCAGAAGCATAATCAGCCATAACATCCTGCTGCTATAGTAGCTCACAGACTCAGAGCACTGACTGCCATCTACTGCCCTTCCAGGCTCAATCTTTGGGCTCTTCCTAGAGAGCTACAAGCCAAGCTGTAATCCAACCTGGGACTCCACTTAGATCTAGTCACTGAACACAGCCCAGGTCCATGATACGTGCTTTAGGATTGTTTATAGTGTTTAGCTAATAAAAGTGGCAGGAAAAATCATCATAGGAAATTTCAGGGGATTTCTTTAGACACTCTTTTTTTCCTGCCCTGTGTGCATTGGGGAAAAGATGAGCAGAATAAGTTTGTAGCCATACACAAAAACAGAGTAGGCAAAGAACATGCATCCAGCTGGGATGCAGCAACAGCAGCCATCCAATTCACATTAAGAGTTGAATTTCAAGCAAATTCTTCCTGGAAGTACTAGCCAATGACAGGTGATGTCAGGTGTCAAGATGTCACAGAAACTTTGCGTTCTATGACTGCAGACCAGGGCAGCACTATCTGCTAGAAGAATGAGGGTGCATTTCTCATCTATTTACCCACAGCTGAGGCACACAGAGGAGCATGTGAAATATTCATCTGGAAAGAAAGAGCTGTGAGCCATCTGGTCATCAGGGATCTCACCACTGAACCGGTCACTTAGAGCCTGTCAAACAGAAAAGAATGAACTGATAAGCGACTGAGAGCAATGCAGACATTTTATGAAAGCTTTTGCAAGGAAAAGCATGGGTTCCTCTACTGGAGGGAGAGGCAGAGAGAGAATACAAAGCTAACAACATCTTTCTAACCTGGAAACCAAGACAAGGATTAGAAACCAAGCCCGAAACCAAGCCCAAACCCAATCCTGCACTTGTATGGAAATGATCTGAATGCTTGTGAGATACTCTTCTCTCCTCCTGCCTCTACTTTGAATTTTGTAGTAGAAATGGGTGGTATAAGATTACATCCACCTCTGTGCATACAACCCATGCCCAAAATAGCAGGGTGCTTGCTAAAAGTGCTTTGCGTTCTGGAAATGTCCAGAAGGAAACTCAGAGTCATTTCTCACAGTACATGAAGACACATTCTTTGCCCCTCAGCTCAGAAAGTGCTGCCCCAAGCTTTCCTCTGGCCCTTTGAACAACTGCTCTTCTCTGGTGAAACTGCAATTCCCTCTGTGCTTCAGCTACCCCAAATACAGAGCAGCCCGAATTATCTGTTCCAACAGCTGTGACTAACACCAGAAAAGACTGCTAACACTACCTTCTTCTGCAGATATGCCCCAGCTCTGCCCACCCCTCCCCAATGACAGCTGTGCTCTTCGGGCCAATGAAAATATGTTGCTAATCAGATAGTGGTAGCAAAGCACAGAAGCTTGTAGGACAGACTGTAAGTTCGAAGACCTGAAAATCCCTCTGACATCCTAGCAAGGTGAACCTTCTAAGAAAACCATCAGCTGCTCTCTCCAATTCCTTTTCACCAGCCTTCTGATCTGATGCCACATCTCTGCAATGATACACCATTTGGTTTGAGCCCATCTTGTTTTCTAGCTACCAACACATCTCCTTCCTTCTTTTTGCCTCCTAGCCCTTGTGTTACACTACACTCAGTGCTAGGTTTTGCCAACCATTAGCTCTTGCATTCCCTCCCCTTGTGCTGAGGGCATTCTTAGGAATTTCACCAATAACTGCTCTGGGCCTCCCCTTTGTAAATCACTGTCATTAAGTGCTTGTCACTCACAAGATCAGCTGATTTTTTTCCTCCAGTTAGTTTCTTCCCAGCTCAGTTTTTTGATTTTGCTCCATTTTGCTCTTCAACTTTTCTTGACCTTTCAGGGTCTTTGCTAAGGTGTTTGTTTGTTTTAAAGCAAAAAAAAAAAAAAAAAAAAACAAACTACCCAGCCTACCTGGCTGTTACAAAAAAATCATCATCTTCATGGAAGGCTTGCTTTATCACCAGACATCTGCAAGTCTGCATCACTGGTTCACGTGCTCTACCTTTATTAGCTCTAACTGACAGTTACTAGCAACAGCGATACAAATAGAGATTTGTATCTTCTCCACCTACTTTTAGTGCTTTGTATATAACTCCAGGCTGTCTAGGTGACCGAGTAGTATTGTTCTCCAGCTGCTGCTCCACAGCTCGCCTAAGTCCAGAGAAATCTGTTGGAGGATTGTATGTCCTTGTTCCCTTGTAGTGGATTGAGCTGAAAGCCTCAGGAAAACAGCTTAGCTTCCGAAACCGGTCCTGAATGAGCTTCTCGGGAACCTCAGAAGGATGATCTATAAATAAAAGTATCAGTAAAAGAATAAAAACAACCAACTCTTTAAAATAGTATTTAAATTGCACAGTGCTTTCATACATAACATAATGCTAGTTTTCCTAACTAAACCTTCTAATACATCTGGAATGCAGTTATATTTTACAAGAAGGAAAAAAGAAACAAACTGTTTCCAAAAGCAGTCTTTGTTTTTTGATACACAGCTTTAGATTCTAAGACCAAGTTCCACAGGTAAAACCAGAAACATCTAGGTCTGGAAACACAGATATCCAGAATAAGAAGCAATTTATATTATAATATAAGGAAACTCCATGTCAGCACCCTTTTTTCCCCTCTTCTCACCAGACTATAACTTGGTATATCTAGTCCTAGCACCTGGTAAGTAGAGGACGTGAACCTTACATGGGCCACTTATTCTCCATGCTAACCCTGGAGCAAGGAAGACTGAGCCTCTGTCAACCTGACAACTCTGACATGGTGAAGCACTTCAGAACTGGCCACATCAGGTCAGACTCCATAGAACAGACCACATTCTTCTGCCTGCTTCCAACTACCTGCGGTACATTTCAGAATAAGGCAGAGCCATTTTTCCCTGCCCTAAAACTACATAAACACACTTATTAATTATTCGTCAAGACAGATGGTTACAGCTTGCTGCAAATCCACATGCTAAGATGTTGCTTTCCTATTCCTACCACGATCAGAGATGACCATAAAAATATAATTTCTTTACTACCCTGACTTTGCACATAGCAAACTGATATGTAAGAAAAGGAACAACCTTGGCAGGTAAGTTAAAAGTAATTAAGTAACTCTAATAATAACCAGAAAGAATGTCAAGTTCTTCTACTAGCTCAAGACATCACGTGTTAGAAAACCCAAAATGAGAAAGTGGCCAGCAAGGAGCTGCTGCCGTATTACACAGTAGAAGAATCCTGGGTGTTCAGAGACAGTAGGACTGAGCCTCAGCCACTGCAGGCCAAATTATTAGGGCCCTTGCTGATCAAAGCATCAGAAATGGACAGAATGAAGAAAGGTTTCATCACACCTTTTGAAACATGGAAGAAACATGTGGCCAGGAGAAGAAATTTAGATCCCTATATAGTCAAAACCAAAACGTGCCATGACTTCCGCACGACAGTGCATTTAACTCAGACATACAAATAAAATACACAATTTAAATATGCATGATCCAGTATGACAGAATTTGAAAAAGTAGAGTGAGGGTACTCTAAGTATGGAAGTTCATCAATTTCATTATTCTTGCTCATCCTAGTTTCTACATAGAGTTTTATTTTAGTTTTTTTTTTTTTTGCAACAGGATACTCCATATCCCTGCCAAAACCCCAGGGTGTCTCAGTTTTCACCTTCGTCTGCCATCTCACTCATACTCATGATCTTGTACAATGACCCCTCCTGTGGCTGGCAGAACTCACATCATGACTAGTCAGTGCTGATATCCAGCTGGCTAAGAAGATTATTCTAGCTGATCTGGGGTAGTCAGATCGCCATCAGGGAATGCTCTGCTATTTTCATAGCCTGGCTCCCAGACTGGAACAAGTGAGAGCAAAACCCAAACCACATCTTTTACATGGTAGTAAAGAATGCTGAATATTCAATGCCACTTGATAATTTACAGATAGCGTCTAGCACGTTGTAATTCAGTTTCTTACTGCGTACTCACCAGAGCCCAGTAGCTTGGTGTACACAGTCTCGTGAAAGATGATGACACCTGGACCCAAAGTTGACAGAGGAACATCTAGGCCACAACGGGCTGTGGTAGCTTTTAACTCCTTGGTGAAATGTTTTAAATAAGCCTCCGAGGCATCACCAAGGAATTTGAAGAGATCATTGTGGAGCCTGTCAGCACGAGTACGGTAGATGACAAGGTCAGAGATGGCCAGGACCTTCAGCAGCAGCCGTGTTCTCTGGCTCAGGTTCACAGTGGCCCCCAGGAGGCCTTCTGTATCAATTACCACCACTTTGCGGACAGGGTCATAGGCTGCCCAGACTCCAACTGTGCAAGACTCTTGGGCTGGAGACGTCTTGAAGACTTCCCGGCCATAGAAGAAAGTGTGGTTAAGGGTGTGAGACTTGCCATCCCCTGTGTTCCCAAAGATGGACACTACCTTTAGATGCTGGTCAGGATTGCAGTCCAGTTTCTTAATAAAGTCTTCTTCATTCCTTACCTTCCAAACAAACAAACAAACAAAAAGAGCAAAATATTATAACTCTGCAATTGGAGTAAACAACACTGAAAACACAGCTGGTTTCAGGATTCCTAAGATTAACAAGTGATTGCTTCCTGTTCAGATTTCCTACGTTTTTGAAGCACTGAGAAGTCCAAAGCAAAATATTAGAAAGCAGTTTTGTAACACCTACACATCAATGCAATTTAGGCTGTTCCATCACGTAGCTATTTTGGAAGCGATACCTTACTGTGATTACCTGTCTAGTGGAACCTCTTGTACCTCATCCCATTCCCTGAGGCAGTCCTTTCAGAGAAGGGAACACAATCCTACTTCCAATGTGCCAGAACAGCTACTTGGAGCATGGCAGACACTCTCAGTAGCATTAATCTCCTGGCAAGCATCCAAATTCAGATGCAAGACAGGGGAGTGTTTTTGTCACTTTAACTTGCCTCATCCACAGAGGCCAAGCACCTGTTTAGGAAGAAAAAAGCTCATCTGTGCAGCTGTGCTGCACCTATCCACAGCTGGGGTCTCTCAGACACAGCTGGTCCCTCTCCTACAGCTCGATCCTTCAGCTGGAAGGACAGGCACAGAAGGTGGCAAAGTCATGCATTGGAGTCAGGTGGTCAAAGCAGGTCAAACTGGCTTTTACAGAAGTGCCACAACTACTTCAATGACCCATTTCATGATTTACTGTATTGTGCTTTCATTTAAGAAAAAAAAAAAAACCAAAACAACCCACACAAACAAAATAGACACACACAAAACAGCAGACAGCCTTCAGCAGGTTACTTCTTTTTGGCTTCACGTAGATTAAGTGACAAGCACCATGCTATTTAGGTTAGAGAATAGGGTGTTTTCTGTTCAGATACTAGAGCAACAGGGAATGGATAAACAAGCAATGAAACTGGTAAGGGCTCTGCACGAGAGCCTGTCTCGCTTTTGTTGCGGAATACGGCCTTGGCTTTCATGTTTCTGGGTATGGTTGTTTATCACTTGCTGTTTCTTCTTCTAACAGGTTTTATCCACGTGTTACATGACAGGGAAGAACATGACAGAGGCACTTTTTTGAGAAGGATTAAATTCACCTCCTCCATCACGATTGCCTCAAGGAATCGCTGTCAGCTGAAAGGAGCAGGGCTTCCAACCCCTCTCACTTGCCTCTCAATTTCTGGAAGCTCCTTGGCTACTCCCCCCCCACGAGTACAGTTGGAAGGCCTCACAATCCACAGAGGCCATGAGGTAACAAATGGTTTCTTCGAACAAGTTTATTCTTAGATCAGCAAATTAGTTTAAGGCTCAGCCAGTCCCATTTGCTCTGGGTGGATCTATCAGCAGCATCTAGGCTTTGAAGAAAAATAAAAAACAGCCAGTGTACCAAAAAAAAAAAAAAAAAAGCGTGCCAGATTATGGTTAGGAACAGTGTTCAGAATGAAAAACTGTGGACTGTGGGGCTTCAGTAGCTTCTCAGAGAATCAAAGCATTCAAGGCAGCCTCACAGTGTGGAAGAAAACAGGAAACAAATCAAATGTTCTCAACAGAATCTTTTCTGGTGTCTATGGGAGACCATGAAGATACAGGTACACAAGAAAGGGTCTGCTTTTCTGGTAGCTGTGATTGTTAGCTTGTCATCAGGAAGGTAGTTTAGATGACAGATGCAGTTTCTCTTAGTGTCTCTGGAGATGCCTCTGTGGATAAAAGGAAGTTCTTGGTTCATGGGATAGCTCCTAAAAACCATTCACAGATTTGATAACGTAATAATGTTATATGTATGTAAAAAAAAAAAAAAAGAAATAGGATAATTTATTGTCCAGATTGTTTTGTTTTTAATTCCCACCTCCCAAACTTCTTACCATCAGACTGACAGACCCTCTTTTTGCCATCATCTGTGGTTATGCACTCCCTGTACAGCACAAAGAAATATCAGTCTTCAAACAGCCGCTTAAGTATTGGTAGGACAACTAATAATTAAGGTCTTTTAGGCAGCACTGGTTATTATTCTTGTATCGGTTTGGGAGAGTTTGTGGAAAGGGCTGTGTCAGTAATGTCAGAAGACACAAAGGACAATAGGGACCACAAGGACAAGGATAGCTCTGCAGTGCATTCCCACCAGTAAGAAACAGGAGTCTACTTACACAAACTCCACTATAGCTGAAATTATCCCAAGCTGAGCTAATGTAAATGTCCACACCATCAGCCTTCTTTCACATTCGATGTACTTTAACAACTGTTGATGCCAGGACAACTTACTGTGGGAAGAACTGGACTACTGAGCCAGGCAGAAGGAAAGTTGGTTCCAGATCAATAATCCAGATCACTCTGGCAGAAAAGTTACGCCGAATATCAAATCAGACACCCAAAGAACTGAGCTGTTACCCCCCCTCTAAGGCTCTAGGCTCTTTCAGACTTCCTTGCAGGACACAACACAGGAATGATTCAGACAAGCAAGTCACCCAGGAGCACAAGAATGCACTCAAGTCCAGCTAGTCCAACACTGTCTCACAGGACTCGGTAACAGGTGAGAAAGAGTTTAGACATGAAAAGAGTGAATGTTTCCTAGCATGCTTTACCAGCTCTCAGTAGTCAGATGTCAAAGGACTTCCTGAGCAGTGGTTGCATCTAGACGCTCATGTTTGGTAGAGAACCAGTAGACCTATCCACTAGGATGTTGCCTAGCCCCTTTGTGAACCTAGTCATAGTTTTGGATACCGCAACATTACATTCTGTTACAATAAATTCCATGTGGGGGGGAGGGAAGAAACAAAACCAAGAACTAAACCAATACAACCAAAACCACACCCGTCGTTTTGTTGAGTACGCTTGTATGTCATTGAGTGTTCCTTGCTCTTGTACACTTTTCTTCAACTACTGCTGAGCACAGGGATGATACTCTCAAAGAACCATCCACAGCAATCCCCATATCAGTAGTCAAATTCACCTTCCTTGAGCAAATTCCTTTAAGACATTTAAAAACAGAGTAGGTGTAATAAGTGTCGAAGTACTAATCCCCATTGGGTTCAAGTCCCACTTCTCCGTTTTGCTTCTCATCTCTAAAGAGGTTTGCATGGTACCACCTTCTGTTGCATGTACAAAGGACTCCTGTTCCCATAGCTGTGTCCATTCCCACGTTGCCCAAGAGCTCCACATCTCTGATATGAACAGCAGAGGGTAAATATGAAACCTTCCTTAAATTGCACATCAACGTCAATTAAGAATGAAAACTTTGTATGTCTAACCTAAGACAATAGGCATATCTCTCTAGCCCCTTCTTTATTTTGTCATTTCTAGTATCAGAGACTCATTTACACTTTTGTTACACTTCTTGTCTCAGAAGAAGATTCTCTTTTAGAAAGAATAACCTTTACTCTACCATAGGTTAAAATCCTGGTTAGATTTCTTTTATAGTTTTAATTACATTTCTGTGAGCAACTGTCATCCAGCCCCCCTGTGCAGGCACTCCACCCAAGTTGAGCTGAACTGAAGGTGAAGGTCTTCCGCAGGAAAAACAGATAACTTTACAGCTAAAGTCCTCTCTAAGGAGGACACAAAAACTCATACCATGCTGCTGTGGAACACATAAATCTGAAGCCTCCGTGACACTTGGAAATCTGTTATACGTAACACAATAAGTTTCCTAGATCCAAGCCATAATAAGAGTAGAACTGTTTAGGAAGAGACAAGAAACAAGAACTGCTAAAGTGACATTCCTGCCTATGAATTTCTTGGAAACAGTGTTATTAAAACAATAACATGTTAAAAGCTTAGGAACAAAACCCATAAAATAGAACAGAGTTTCCAATGACCTGTACTCGTATAACTTTAAATCTGCCTCCAGGCAAAACAAACACATTAAGAGAATCAGACATTTTTACAACAGTTTTCTCCTTTTAAAACATTTTATGAACCCTTTCAGGCTTACTAATATTCATGGAAGCAGTGCAAGTCAGAGCTGTGCCACAACGACACAATAGCTCAAAACAAAAATCAAGAGTGCTTGGCATAGTATTCATCAGTGCCTTCGTTTGCTAGTCTTACACTGTCATTTTGACTTACATTGGTACTTTTGTTGTTGCATTTTGAAATCTTGCTCTTTGCTTGACCTGATTTTAACAGAGTATTTTTAATAACTAAAATATATACGTTTTCCACAATTAAGACGCCATTATATAAATAATTAAGTTTGAGTCATTAGACTTGTCTGACAACAAGCACACAACATCTTCTGATGCATATCCACTATATCAATAGAGGATACAAATTTAACACACTTTTCAATTAATGGAAAAATAAGCTACAAGATTCGTAACAGCCCATCTAAATATACACTAGCATAAAATTGCAAACATCTGAAACAAATCAGTCTTCAAGTACAAGCAGTCAAAATAATCAAGTGGAAAAAAAATACTATTTCCCTCACAGCATTACTTAATACTGGCAATACAAGCAATTCTGCTCACAGCTCAGAAACATTTAAAAAAGATAATGCTTACAAGAATTCAAAGTAACACTTGAAATCAGAGGGAGAAATGGCAAACAAAGCTAAAACAAGATCTGCAACCTTTTAAGTAGCCCTGAACTTCTAAAACACAAAACTGACAATTTTAGGTAACTGATCTTAAGGACAAAGTATCATATCAATCATTAAACCTGGAAACAGAACAGGTCTGTCAGATCTGCCCACCTCAACACAAAACAGTTGTTTATGACACAGCTTCTAAATTTTGGCAGTTGTGTTTTAACTCTAAAAATCTGAGTTCCTATCTGGAGGTAGATTCACATAAGAGTCTTACAGGTGCATGCCTAAAGCCCCAACTCCTACTGTTAGGTCATTACATCAGAATTCCAGTGTACATTGAAAACAAACAAGAGAGAAACCTATAAAGCTGACTTCTTCCTTTAACTACAGCCTATAAGACAAATCTGAGAAGAATAACCTGCACCACAGTACAGTACTGCCACCAAAATTCACATCTTTGCAGAGCTTCTCACAACCACTGCTGGAAAGACAGTGCACAAATGCAAAGCAGCACAGCTGGCTTAGCCTGTTGCACTTGAGTTGCTGGGGTATTAAAACAGCAGCTGGAAGCTCATTTGCCCCAGGAGAAACTTCTGTTGATATTCCCAACCATTTCTTGCTACCTAGTGAGAAAAAGGATTGGATAGCTCCCTGTGAGGAAGAGAAACTCTGCTATAAAACCCATGACAACAGTAGAGCCAGGAGAGAGGCTCTAGACTATGATAATTCAAACCCTGTTCCCACCAAGATCGCAGACCAATTCAGCCTGAAAGGGACCTCAGGATGCCATTGCTTCCTCCTAGCTTTTAGAGGCCTCCAAACAAGAGAAAATTTTGATCACAAGCAGATGCTCAAGAAGAATCAAGGGTGACTTGTAAGTCCAAGCAGCTCTAGTTTCCTACACCTATTGTTCTGCATGACTTCCCACGGAAAATGTCATTTATGCCATTACTCAAGTCTTCCACATACAACAAACAGACATATTTGATAGAGAAATAAGTGCCTCTAAAACATAAATTTCCTAAAAGTTTGATGACAACAAACAGCAGAGTAGAAAAGATAGACTCTAATAACCTTTCTGAGGAAAAAGGTTGTCTCTTGTCCACTCCACACAGCCACCAAGACAGAGTACTAGGCTGAGAGGTCATGCCCATACTTGCTAGCCAGCAAGCATGCTGACCAGTGCATGAGAGCACACATACTGCTTCTTACCCAAAAGACAGAAGATGTGTATAAGCACCGGATAATGGGAGGCAGATATCTCAGAAATTAGACTTCATTAATTCTACTACTCAGAGAGTGACTTGTTATTATGTAAACATTCTATGGGAGCTTGGGAAAACTCTCCCAGAAGGCTGTATCAATGGATTAGTTTATAAAATTGTGTACATCGTACCAGTAGTTGCAATCTGGTATTCAGAAGTAAGTTATTAATCATTGTCCCAGCAAACACTTAAATATATTTATCATTACTGTCCTCAGGAATCTCCTAGACTTCAGCCAAGCTGACAGCAGACATCAGCATTTTCAGGATTGGAGTCCTACAGAGCCTCAAGCCCGAATTGAGGGACCTGACACTGGATGCAGGGAGGGCAAAATAACAGAGGGGTCAGACACAGCCTGAGGATTTAAGGTTAGATTCCAACACTCCTCCTCAGCTTCAGCTAGTTTTGGTCTTATTCCCCATGATGGGTGCAGATGTGGCTCAAGCAAAGGAAAGCATTTGTATTAGGGGTGTTTTCTAAGCTGAATTTTTTTGTACCTGCTTATTTGCCTTCACTGCAAATCACTGCACCGCCTATGGGTTCTGTTAGGCTCTGTACACACCCATGAAAATAGTATCCCTGAACTGAGTATCTTTTTCAGACCAAAGTTATCCTGTTCATTCCCACAGCTCTGGCAAAGGAATTCAGGAACACTATTTTCATGGGTTTGTACAGAACTTAACAGAATGAGCCTCAACAGGACCTATAGGTCCCTACAATGAAGGGTTGAGGCTGCCCGTGTCTGAAGCACATGTCTATCTATTACAGGACTCTTTCCTGAGAGAGAGAGAGAGAAGAGTTAAATCCTGCTTAACAACTCTACCCAAAGAGAGAGACCCTGTTTCAAAGATCTTAAGACAGCAGTGGAAAAAACATAAGGAGGTGGGAAGTAATTCATTTTGATTGGACTCCTCCCTAACCTAAGAGGCAATATTGGCTGAAATATTGCTATTACTAGATAAGTTACCCTCTAGATGACAGCTGAGTTTCATAACACTGCTGAAAGCAGAAGTAAGACTAGACAGCCTACTAATTTGTTTATTAACTGAAAAATTACTTTTGCAAGAGCTCAAAATTAATAAAGACTTCAAGGTAAATGCAATTGCTGCAGAAATAACACTAATTTAAGAGTGTCATTTAACTCCTGAAGAGAACAGTAAACAATGAAGCACAAGTCATTACTTTGTATCCTAAGTACCCTTCAAGTTCTCCATGGATGTTAATTTGGGCACACAGCTACCAATTACCACTCCAATGTCACAGCTGTAGCAGCAGAGACCACATCCAGGTGAAGAGACTTATCCAAAAGACAGCAAGTCAGCAAGCGAGTTCATGCTGTAAGTACTAGTCTTCCTCAATACTAAGGGTAACTAGATTACCTGTATGGACACTACTTTATACCACTGTCCTTGTCAAGAGGGGCATTTACAAACTTAATTGTATTACAGTTCCAGTCTTCCTAGAAAATAGTTACTTTGGTTATTTTCCCAATTGCAGAGTGTTTTGATAAGCAAAGGACTGTGAAACTTCTGCTATCCTGCAATCCCAAAGCAAGGCATTAACAACCCAGGTGAAAAAAGTAAAAGGTGTACTGCAGCACCATCTGCCTCCTGGTGACCCCTGCAGAAGTGAGAAAGTGGAGGAGATGGAAAGGATAGAAGGGCTGGAGTAGAGCAAGCTGCCAGTTCTCCTGTCTTTCTTGAATGCACCCCAAAGCACTCATGTCCTGCTCTTGCTGGCAGCACCCAGGAGCCCAAAAGGATTCACTGGATTAATGCAGGGAGAGGTACAGCAGGGGAAGCATTAGAACACCTCCCTCCCCCCAACCCTATTTAGTTCAGGAACTCCTCAAATCAAACAGCAGGTAATTCTTGAGCAGCTTCCTATCAGCTTCTCTCACCCATGACTTGCTCTCCTTTGCCTCCACACCTGCACTCATGTCAGCATAAGGACAAAAAAGACAAGAAGCAAGCAAGAGATTTGACTTTAATTACGACCCAGGAGAGCTGCATCATGAAGAAGGTACAAGAACAGTTCCAAGAAAAAGCAATATTTATAAGTGGCTATGTTCAAATCAGCCAGGAGTCAGCCTGAGACTGTTAAAGGAGATGTGCATTTGTTGAATGGATGGCTCTTCCCCCATCTTCTAAAAATAGTCTTCAAAATACTGGTATATGTCCAGTGGAAGAAAGAACACTCCTAACCAGCAATTGCTAAGTAGTTTTTCTACTACTTCATTCCAAGGACAGAAAAACAGCGCACTTCAGTGTAGGAGAGAGAACAGCAAAATTGATAAACAGACTGGGATGGGAGGAATACTGAAAAATAGCAAAGTAATAAGAACAAAATTCCTGGAGTGTAGAACAGCAAACTCCCAAAAATACTTTGGCAAGAAAACCTCTCTGAAGTACAAAGAAGAGGAAATCTCATCAAGAGTAGAACAGGGACAGAAATTACATATACTGACCTGACAAATCACACTGACCTAAAAAACTTGGATCTTTCTACACTTCTTCCTCCTTCTTTACATCCATGGCAAATATACCAGCTGTAACTCTTCAGTTTACAGGATACAGACTGAAATTCCTAGAAACTTACAGCTGACTGTGTTACCTTAAAGCACAAAACAAAAACATTCCTCCAACAGCAAATCAAGCAAGAGCATCATAGGAACAAGTACTATTTGTCAGACAAATGCTTTTCTACTACAGAGGCATCAATAAGACTTGAGAGAGAAGACATATGTTAGCTCGCATTGACTGACAACGAATACTTGACTAGAAAAAGCATTCTTAGTGACTCCCCATTCTCTCATCCCTAGACTTTGGCCAGGCTCAAATCAGTAGGTAGAGAAAAATCACAGTACTTTCATCAGGTTTACAGTGGGAGTGAGAAAAGTAAAACTGCTAGCACCCCTAAAGAGTTATCAGTCCGTATCTGTTACTTTTTAACAAGAGGGGACAGAGGAGGACCCATGGACTGTTACGCCGTTAGAGGCTGGTTATTTAATGATTGTATAAAGTGGTCTGCATTTAAATAAGGGCTACGGGTCATTCTCCATCATCTAAACTGACTGCAAAGCATTATATAGATCCTGCTCAGTATTTGCTGATGGAAAGAGCTTAATCCTTTAGGTGTCTAACCCTGCTAGCAGGAATAAGAACTCAAGGAATGGGGCTGGACTTCAGAAATTGATATGTCTATTGGTAAAACAAAAAGACCCTGCTAACTGAAGAAAGGGAGCTCATAGTGGGTATTCTCAGGGATACCCAGTGACAAATGTATGCTCCTTCTCCCACATAAAATTACACTGCTGGAGATATTATTTTTGTGACTAGCTAGAGGAAAAATTTTATTTTCTTCTCGTCTCCTTCATAAGGCGGGCTACAAAGTCAGTACCTTTTATTTTTCTTTGCAACCCAGAGATTGGGTAATTTCTTTTGACAGAGCTAGTTTCTGGTCAAAGATCAGTGAAATCTAAGGCAGATTAATAACAGTCAAGCATGTCCCCTATATTCTGGGGTCCATGAAGGGCTTTCTCTACTTCTATAAAGTATATGTGCCGAGTCCTTAGTTAGAGCTTTGGACAAAGTGTTATCATAGAAGCCACTAGTGATACTACAACCAAGTTCTGATCCTGTAGTAAGAACTCTCAACATCTGTTCCCCAAGATAAAAATATCAAATTTTTGTTATGCGTTGCTAAGCATTTCTTATTCCCTACCTCGGAAGTAGTAGTAAATAGAGTTCACTGTACAACGATACATAATTCTGTCCTTTATGCTAAAGAACTCCATTGCAAAGGACATAAAGACAAAGCAAAAATGGATACTGTTCCAGAAACTGCATAAACATAAGTAAAAGAGACAAAGACAGACACATGGAAAAGTTCAAGAGACATTGACACAGTATCAGGACTTGAAACAACTATCCTAACCTAAGCCATCTTTTTATTATTGTGTTTTGCTTTGTTTTTCTTAATAGATACACGAGTATAGGGGAGTTTTAAAAAAGATCAATGAATTGGTTCTGTAAGTTCTTAAGGGAAAGGCCTCCTGTGTGCTAGGGGCAGTGCTACTGACAGCACAATTATGCTTCTTTGAAAAAGCAGCATTTAGAGACAAGAAAGGAAAGCTGACATCTTGACAGAGCAGATCGGGAGATTCAGTTGAGGGATTTACATAGATAAAAAAAGGGGGGGGAAACAGCGAGTCTAATGTGGCAAAGAGGAGATGTGGAAGATGTAACGAGAGTAGTGATAAGACCAAAGCAATTGGCTGAGGAAGTAATCCCCACAATATCATTCTGAGTAGAGATGAGCAAGGAAGAGAGACTATGTCAGAGCCAATTAGCAAACAGATGCTGCAGTTATCAAGAACAATTTGGTTGAAGTCATGGATTTAGATATGCAATAGATAAGACCAAACATTTAATACTGCATAAAGAGAAACTGCATATAGAACAGCCTGAAAAAAGGACTTAAAATGGGGTCTAAACTGCAGGTGATGCCAATTTGGAAAACCCACAGACATGATTTGTTTTCTCATAGAAGTAGTCAGTAAGGTCTTATGAGGGGCAATAAGTCCTGGAAGAAGGAAAGGAAAATTTGTGGTATAGGTCAAGATGGCTGGGGACTAACACACAAGAGTCAAAGCATCACGCTGTGGGGTGCTTGAGACAGGTGGGGTTGGACTCCATGAGGAACAACCTCTCTCTGTGGTTCTTCCACAGACTTGCAGCGTGAACTTGGATTTAACCTTTAACGGCATTTGCTTAACATGAGATAACCACTCTTTTTTTTTTTTTTTTTTTTTTTTTTTGAGGTGCTCAGGTATAGTGCTGTTATGATGAACATCACAGAGAAGTCTGCATTTCACAGATACGAGCTTAAGCTACCATCAGTTCTCTACATACAACTGCTTCTTAAGCGGTGGTTTAAAAGGGGACCTTTCCTGACTAAGTGGATTTGAAACAAGCACAAGAAGTCCTCAGCTTTCTGAGCTTATGGTTATGTCTGCATAGCGCAAAAAGCTCCAAACTAGCTTTGAGCAGGCCAGCACATCTGTGCAACATGGCACAAAGACAATTATGCAGATCTCAGAATTATCATAGCTGTGTCAGCATAGTGCTGAGCCCAAGCTGAGAATCTCCACCTTTTAGATAAACTAATTTGCTCAGGAACAACTCCTTATGGATTAATCTACATTGCTTCCGACTCTGGAACTAGATCGGTCATTGTTTACACACTATAAATGTCCTTCAGTTTCACAGCTGCCACCTCCAAGAAGCCAACAGGAACAATGAGATGAAACATAACCACTTGAGTTTAACAACTCCAAGTTCCAAAGGAAAACAGAAAATAAATCTCTTTGCCTTGTGTTCCCATCTCATTGAACCACCTTCAAGTTAGAGGCTTGTCAACATGTATATATCGGAAAGTATCTCCACCCATTGCGTTTGCTCAGTAGCATAAGTAGTGCTGCCTAATTTTGTAGGACTAGCATTTAACATTGCTATGGCAGAATCTACCACTGATAGCAAATCAGCAGTTTGCTCTCTTATTTCCTAACTAATGCAACAATTTTCAAGTTCCAAAGGTCAGAAAACAGACAGTTAAACATAGCTGGACTCCATAATTCTAATAAATACTTTGTCTGCTCAAGCTTAAAAAGCCACACACCCTCAAACCCTGAATCTCCACATTTCAAGTTATTAGCGTTTAGGTATTTTTGGACAAAACTTCGGTTTATTTAAAGAGGATTCTAAGGATTTCTCCCCATGTAATCAGCAATAATCTTGCTAATGACAAGCACAAAAGAAAAGACTGAGGATCACTTTTCTACAGCTAAATTGGCTGTTCAGTATTATCAAGAGCAAGAGATGCTAGAGAAGATGTCCTGAGAGCTAGCTAGTCATGTGACAACCCTCTCTAAATAAAGGTCCTCATGCTCACTAGCAGAAACATCACTATAATAGCAAGCACTCTTTAAGTTCCAGCTGCCGGAAAATATTTTAATTGAAAACTCTCAAACTGCTTTGAGAATGGCTGTGAGATGTCATGTAAGTATTCAGCTATGAGGAAGAGAAGATCAATCCAGATGGAAGAGCTCTGATTCAACATCTTGGTAGTGAAGCAAGATGGTTTCTGGAGAGCTTTTTCAACCCTCTTGTGATCAAATTGCTTTGATCTGATAAAGGACCACTGCTATCCCAATAAGGAAGTTGGCTTTATTGCCCATGACATTAAAATAGCAATGCACTTGCTCGCAAGAGGCAGCCAAAAGTCTGCGTCAATAAGACTTACAGATGCATGAGCATAAGGACAACTTAAAATGGTACAACCACACACAGCCACTGCTTGCGAGTGGCTTTCCAGAACAGCCTTGTTCAAAGGCATTTCAGACCTTGCTATTCAAGGCTAGATGAAGATTATTGAAAAGTCTGCATCTGCCAGGCATTTCAAAGAAATATGTGTGTGTGCTTAGGGGAGGCATACAAACTTAGGACCCCTACTACACCTGAAACTCATTTTACAGTCACTGGTGTCCTACACAGTGGGTTTTCTATGTCAGTGTATCATAAGGACTGTCATCCTTTCCTCCTTTTCCCCTCCAACAGCCAGGAGAATTTTTCTGTCAGTACACCTGAACTGACCAAAATGTGATCCAAGTATCTTGCATCTATTCTATGCTATAGTATAATTACAGTGTACACATATATATACTCTTCTATAGTAAAAGATACTTGGGTCACATTTCCTTGCAATGCATGCTAAACACATTGACTGTTACTATGATGGATACAAATAACCAATCTACCAACAATCAGGACATCACCACAATTCACTTTACCACTGCTAACATGAATATGTTAAATTAGAACAATCAGATATTGAGTCTTCAGGTGACTACACATTTTCTTTCAGTGCCTCCTGAATGAGGTTTAACATGAAGGATGCAAACTAGAAGCCTGAAGATGAAGCTGAATTTTTAGTTGTGTAACTAACCTGCTCTGTGACTTTCACACACTGCTGTTTTTACATTTGTAAAGTATTTTTACATTTGTAAAGTCCTTATGCTCCAAATATAAGGGCCAACAGAAAAGTTAATTAACTGCATATACTGAATGCTAGACTCTCTAAAACAATGCCTCCCGAGAGGCTGGTCCTAGTCAGCTAGTATTTCTGCTGTTATTACCAGTAGGCCTACCCTAAATTGATGGCAAATTTCCCCTCCTTTCAGCAAAAGGTTAACACAGAATGATATTTGTGACAAGCGATATAGCTTAACAATGGTGTCTGTAGGACTTGGATGGCACACTTTGAACCCTTATTTCTACTTTATCCTATTCCTAAAAAGCAGACAGATTTACTGATGCTAAAGGAGGGTAGCAGGGGGCTGCAGACTTGCATTAGCACTGCTTGGTACAGTGCCCACTCCTAGTCATACGGCAGGAGATTGGCTGCCAGCACTCCTGTTTGCAAGATATCTACTGCAATCCTCTCAGTTCAATTTTGTTAAGGAATGATCAGCATCCTGCACATAGAGCTCTTATCTTAGTTGCTGTGTCTCAGTACAGAGCCAATTCTTTCACCAGCTTCGCTTACCAAGCCTCTTAGAAGAGGCTTTTGCCACACATAAGGTTTTGATGAACTTGACCTTTTGAGGAACTAATGAGCAAGGCCACTCCAAGGCACTGTGTCTTTTTGGCCCAAGATACTCACTTAGTGCCACTTAACTGGCTATCCTAATTTTGTTACCATTGCTGCCAGTCACACTTCAAGTATTAGTCAAGCATCACAGCAGCCTGTAAGACTAGGATAGAAACTAAAGGATCTTGCTCGTTCTAACAAATCACAGCAGTTCTTACCTGAATCTCCTCAGTTTCATCCACCAAGAGGAAACTCACAACTTTCTCTGTCATCTTCCTTCTCTTGGTCTCCTCATCCATTCCGTCCTCCTCATCCTGCTCTTGGGCTTTGCCAGCATGGTACACAGTGACAGGGTGCTTCCTTCTGTTCCCCCCAGCGTGTGTTCTCTTCTGACACTCCACACAGAGGTTGATTTTGCACACCTGGCACCTCACCGCTGCTATCTGCCTCGAGCCCGTCATACTGGCATGCATTATGTTCCCATTGGCACCTTTGCAGGAGTCACAGTATGGGACATGGCCGGGTCTTATACGGGTCCGTTCGTGGTTCCGTAACCTTTCTGGCTGATGCAGCTCTTCTTCACAACGCTGGCACTGTAGGCTCCTGCACTCGTCACACTCAAAGATTGCTTCATCTGTCCCACTGCAAACATAGCTTTCCTGGCACAGGAGTGTCGTGTTCTGTCCCTTCTCTGCGGTCTGTGTGTGGGCGCTCATCTTCAGATTTCTTCAAAGCAATGTTTTTCCCTCCTGTTTCTGTTTTGAACAACAGTACCTGTAAGAGTCAGTTGCAAGTTTAGTATTTTCTCAGGGGAGAGAGACACAACATGAATTCTGCCCGCACTTAATTTTAAATAACGAATAGATATTTCTGGAAGATTCATACACTGACCTGCCTCCCGGGAAGAGCCTCGTTAAGTGCAAAGTATTCTGTCTCCAAAACAAACTTAAACGATGTAGCTGGTTTCATGTATTGTTATACCCAAATGCTGGTATTCATTCTTTCTCTGCTTAGCTGTATAATGTATTTTCAGTGATGAGAAAACCCAAACCCCAGCCTGGTGTACTTCAGCAGACAGGGGAGAGGTGTCCCTGAGGCAGAGCACGGAGGAACACAGTTGGTGACACAGAGGCAAAAAAAAAAAAAAAAAAAAAAAAAAGGCATTAGAACCGCACAAATGCACACACATGTACACACTCAGAGGACTGTGTCAATACTAGAAAATTCTCTGCTTTCGCTCCCCAGCTAAGCTCCTCCTTCAGAGTTCACAGTATTTATTTGCTGGGAATTTCCTGATGTGCTCCGCCAGATAAACAGAAACCCGCTCTCTTTGTGCGTTCCTTCCAGCGGCGCCGGACAACGACGGCTACCGCGGCCCGGCTGACGGGCGAACGGACTCCCCCCCTCTCCCACCCAAGTTGCCGAAGCAATCTCCCCCCCGGGACGAGCGCCCCCGGGGCTCAGGGCACGCTGCGCACCGAGCCCGCCTTTGTCTCGCCCCGCTGCCCGCCGGCTGCGCGGGGCCCCGGCCCTGCCTCCCCGACCGGTTTCGCAGACCGGGGCGGGTAGCGATGGCTCCGACCGACCGGCCGGCACCCGCGGCGAGCGGCCACTTGTGGCTCGGCCGCCCCTGGGCCGGGCGGGGGCGGCGGGCGGCCCCCCGCCTCACGGCCGCCGTTACGTAACGCCGGTGGCCCGCCGCCGCCGCCCCGCTCCCGCTGCCCGCACCTACCTGGGGCTGCGCCCGGCGCAGCGCTCTCCGATTCTGTAGCGGCGGCCGGGTGAGGAAGGGAGGGGGGGGGAAGCCCCCGTCTTCCTCCCGCCCAGCGGCGGCAGCGGGCGGAGAGCTGCGGCGAGGAACAAAGGCAGCGGGGCGCCACGAGCCGAGCTATTGTTTACAAGCCGGCGGCCACCTTCCCCTTCCTCCCGCCGGCACTCGGTGACTAAGGAGTCGGGTCCCGGCCGCGGCTTCCTCCTCCCCCCCCTCCCTCCCCCTCCGCGCCCCGGGGAGGGGGGATGTCCCGGTTCTCCTCCCCCAGGGGCCGGGGCGGCGACCCGACCATGCAGGCAAGGCACCCGGGAGGGGAGGGCTGGGCAGGGCAGGACCCTCGCCCCCTCCACCCGCTCCCCTTGTTGTCAGCCGGGATCAGCTGATCGCGGGGAACTCCGGGGTTATTTTCTCAGGGCGGAGACGGGAAGGCGGCGGGCGGGAGGCGGGGCGGCGCTGGCACGCCGGGAGCTGTAGTCCGGCGGGGCCCGGCGCTGCCTCGCGGAGAGCCGCCGGCGGACTGCATGTCGCCGCCCCAGGGAGGATGGGAGGGCGGGAGAGACCGCCGTGGCGCCCGCTGGGAGTTGTAGTTCTCGGGAGGGGAAGGGGCGGCCAGGCCCGACATGTTGCTCCCGGGGCGGGGCGGGGCGGAGCAGGGAGGTTAGCGGGGCAGAGGTGGCGGCGGGTGACGGCAGGCGGGGGAGGGCCGCTGGCCCGGCGCCCCTCGGCGGTGCTGCCGGCCTTGACGCCGTCCCCTGGGGCTTTCTTTACGCTTTGCTTTATTTTCGTCCCCCGGCCCCGCGGCTGGCGGGCTCCGGTGGTGCCGGCAGGCCCTGCCGGGCTCCCCTGAGGGCGGGAGGGCAGACGTGTGTGCCACCCTGTGTAAATAACTCCCAGCTGGTGTTTGAGGGATGAAGTTCATAGCGAAGCTTTTCCCTTCCATCTCCTGGAGAGCGACCAAGCGGCTGCTCCCAGGCCTCCAGGTCTGGCAAATAAGCAGGAGACGGTGCTTGCCTGAAAGCCAGGTGGGCGCCCAGCCTGCTTGTGCCACCAAGTCTGGACAAGGAGTGCCACCAGTCACTGTAATTATCACCCTTATATCTTTTTTCATGACAGTAGCTACAGCCAGTGGGTGAACTGCCACCATTTATTTAGCTGAAACAGATTATGGATCCCAAATAGAGGCACATGATTACCAAAAGTTGGCTGATTTGTGGTCAGAAACTGGAGCTGTGGAAACAGGCGGTGGATGCAGACAGAGGTGGTCAAAGAAGCCCCACAGTGAAGAACCAGCCTTGGCCAGCAATGGCTCCTGTGAGCTTTTGGCTCATGGTACTGCCGGGAAAGGTCAGGGTGCTACAAGAAAAGGACAAGTTGTTTTTCATTGGCTGTATATGTATATGAAAATACATGATTTAGATACTATGCAAGAATATTTTTGTTGTAGTATAGACAGTGCGCAAGCAATTTCTCTTCTAAAGTAACCAGAGTTCTTAGCTGGGCGGTTGGATTAAATGCTAATGGTTACCTCAGTCGAGGAAGGTGATGTGCTGCTTCACTTCAGTGGACTTGACATGTTGATAACCATAGGAGGGCAGCTATAAAGTGCCATGATGTTTGGTCCCTCAGTTTGGTTGTATACAAATAACTTCAAGAGGGAGCCAAATTACATCCACATAGACAGCAGTGATAGCGAGTTTACCCTTTGTAAGGCAAAGTATCGTCATTACACAGAACTGTGTCAGCAGGTCCAATTACCACGAAAATGAGGCATCAGTGATGTTCCTAACTCTAGGAGTGACGCTGTCAGAATTCAAGTGTATTGCTGAAGTACTTTTGTTCTACTAGATTCTACTATATATATGTGTAACTAGACATATATGTGGTTTATCTATTTCTCTTCTACGCAGTTTAGTGACAATGAGTGAACGAAGATTGGCACAGTAACTGTCTTCCCTATTGTTTCATGCTATCAAGATAATGTATTTTCACTATTTTGCAGAAAAGATTACTCAAAAAGATTAACTAGGCTGACATCTATAGGAATAAACTTTTGCTGAGCCAAATGTCTTCAGAGTGAAAAATTCCTGCATAGTCTACATATTTAATACATAGGAGGTATAAACTTTGAAATCTCACAGTGCTATTCATGGGGAGCCAAGGAATCAAATCAGTGAGAGTTTGGCATTTAAGCGATCTTCCTCTTAGTTTCTGTATTTAGACTGGCAGTGTGATAGAGGGAACGATTAAAGGGTATGAGGAAGAGAAGACAAAATGTAATTGTTCATTTTGTGGTATTAAAAAGAAGTACCCTTAAAGGCTACTTCTAGTTACAATATTACAAAATGTACAAAGTTGCACTAGTTATTACCTTCTGTGTAGCCCAAGCTTTCACTTCCCACTGTTTCCTACTTTTCTCTCTCAGAAAAAAAGTGTGGCACTGCTCCTCCTGGAATAGGAAATGTATGCAGTATTTCTGTACATGGTCCAAGCTGTGTTCCGCTGTCACAGCCAGGTCTTAGGGATTTGTTCATGTTTTTTTCCCCTGCTTCCTATGAATTTCCTTGTTTGCCATATGTATACTCACAGAATTTAAATGTAGATTTGTTTTCTCTTTTAAATGCCCTGCTTAAAACCATAACTTTGTTTTTGTTATATGTCAAAAATCAAATCTACCTGCTCCTTGAATACAAGTTTTACTGATTGTTATGGGAGTAACATAGCATATACTAAAGAGAGAGAAACCTAAGTTGGATAGAGCAGATTGGCAGTAAGGATCCGGGATTCCAATAATTAGTCACAGTTTTATGAAGACTGTACTCCTTCACCTCTGTAGTAGATCCTTTTTACTTGGTGATTTTTGGAGCTGTGGACTAGAACTCTGTTCCACCCATAAAACATTTAAAATGTTGCATAGTGTAGAAAAAAATTGACCCCTGTACCCTGAGATGCTGCCTAGCATGTTTGGAATGATTTCCACATTTGAAATGCAAAACAATCTGCAGACATAAAACCCACCTCTTTTAATTATGGCTTTAATATTAAAAGCCATCTACTGCACTCTCCTTGATTGGCTGGAGCATGAAACTCTGGAGTCCGCAGCGAGGAACTGAATAAAGTGAACTGTGATCAGTAAGTGGAATGTGGGATCTCAGTTTCATGACTGAAGGGTAAAAAGATAACGTGGATAGGTTTGGGGGTAGGTAATTCTAAAATTCAGTAGCAGAAAGAGTAGTGATGTGGAACTAGCTGTTTTTACTGGATGCTTCTGATGCTATTCTTCCTTGATTAGGACGGATATTGGATTTGTTCATGATTTGTACAAGGACAGTAAATGCAAAATGGCCTGTTTCTTTCACTAAACAAAACAAACATCTAAATCAGGAAGGCCTTTGCAATGTTTCCTGTAAATAAAAGACCTTGTTACAGCATGAGGGGTGAGTTTGGATTTCACATTTCTTTTACAAGCAGGTAACAGTTTCAATCTGAGACAGCAGCACAGAAACAGTAAACTCAGAAGATTCTTTTTATGTCCTTTCTCTTTTCCTTGCTTTTCCTGCAAGCTGCAAAATAAGTACCGTTTTTACCTACCTAGATATAAATGTTTATAAATTATTTGAAATATTAACAGTAGTCAGTATTGCATTTACTAAATTTGCGTTAGCTGAAGGGAGATAAGCAGGCTGTATGCAATGCATTGTAATTAATAGAAAGCAAAGATGCTGTTTCCGAAAGGGGAAGGAATTGCATTAAATCTTGAAGTATTTCCTAAATCTGCTACTGCTAAAATATTTACCCATGCACATCATCTAGTGAAACAAGGTGATGAACAAGACCCTAGTTGCAGTTCAGTTGTTGACTGTTCAGTAGCATGTATGACATCAGTCAGGTAGATTTAATCTGCTTTGTACTGGAATTCAACAGTCTGCTTCGAATGTTTTTCTTGCCATTACAGGTGGAGGGGATTGCCATTACACTCCAGTCTTTTGAGCACTTTTTCTTAAAGAGTGTATATAAACAGTGGAAAAGGTAATATGGACAGATTGTTTTTCCCTAGCTGTTCCAAAGTGTTCTAAACAGCTTTGTGCACATATGCTTATGTTGTGGTCTGCCTCATAATCATCTGTAAGACCACCTTCCTTCCATTCACAGTCACTTTCTCTTTCCATTCGCAATTGCTTGCCATCCTTATGGTAACTACAGCAATTATTGTCTTGCATGTAGTTTGGGGGGAATTGTACATCAGAAATTGCCCTTTAATGAATCTGAATGCTGGAAGTAGTTCAGGGAAAATACCAGTTGTAGACTATGGCTAGGCCCAGCTGCTTTATAGCACAGTGACATGTTTTTGCTGAGTATATGGCTGCCTAAGATACTGGCATTTGATCTTTTTGCTCTGTAAATCCTTAGTTTTTTTTCAGAAGAGTTACAGCCTTCCGCAAAATCCAACTGTATCCTGGACTGCATCAAAAGAAGCATGGCCAGCAGGTGGAGGGAGGTGATTCTGCCCCTCTATTCCATTCTCGTGAGACCCCACCTGGAGTTGTGTGTCCAGCTCTGGAGCCCCCAGCACAGGAAAGACATGGACCTGTTGGAGAGGGTCCAGAGGAGGGCCACAAAAATGATCAGAGGGCTGAAGCACCTCTCCTATGAGGACAGGCTGTGCCAGCTGTTCAACCCGGAGAAAGACCTGATTGTGGCCTTTCAGTACTTGAAGGGGTCTTAGAAGAAAGATGGGGATGGACTTTTTAGTAGGGCCTGTTGTAATAGGACAAGGGGTAATGGCTTTAATCTAAAAGATTGAAGATTCAGACTAGATATAAGGAAGAAGCTTTTTACTATGAGGGTGGGCAGTGAGACACTGAACAGGTTACCCAGAGAGATGGCAGATGCCCCATCCCTGGAAACATCCAAGGTCAGGTTGTATGGGGCTCTGAGCAACCTGATCAAGATGAAGATGCTCATTGCAGGGGGGGTGGACTAGATGACCTTTAAAGGTCCCTTCAAACCCAAACCATTCCCTAATTCTATATCGTTACATCTCCTGACTGTAAGACTGCTTTTTGTTTTAGCTTCCTAGGCCCTTAGAATTTGCTAAACACAGCTAAAAGACGTGTTTCTTCCTTGCTAATAGCCTGTTAAAACCAACAGACGTACTTCCCAGGCGGCTGTGCCTACGGGTACAGCCCGCACCTACCGCTGTCCCAGTTGGGTCGCCGCTAAGCCTGCTCCGAGAGCCCGGCGGCGGCAGCCGGCACGCGCCAGCAGCCATGAGAGAAGCCGGTGCTAGCCCACAGCGGGAGGCATTCCAGGGCCTTCAGCCACCCGCGCCGCAGCAGCCAGGTGCCCCCAGCGGCGGTGTTTGACCTCAAGATGGCGAAGCTCTGCGCTGGGTCAAGGCGCCGCACCTCCCGCCCCCAGCAAAGATGGCGGCGGCCCGGATGCCTTTTTCCTCCCTCTCTACCCTTCTAGCCGCTGCCGCTCTATGATTGGCCGCGTTATTGTCTGGGCGCGGAGCCGGGGGGGGCGCTCTGGTAGGGCCACCTCTATGGTCGCGCAGCGCGGTGCAGGTCGGGCCGCTGACGGAAGGGGCGGGTCACATGACCCCGCGCAGCGCGGCGGTGGCGGCGGCTCGGCGCGGTGTGTTCGCGGCCTAGTGGCGCCCCGGGGCCTCCCAGCCGGGCCTCAGGCGGCCGAGCGGCGTCCCTCCGCGCCATCCCCGACCCGCACGGCTTGGAGGGGCCGCGGCGGCGCTCCGGACGCGGCTCCTGCTCCGCAGCGAAGGGGTGAGAAGCGAGGGGCTTGCGGGGGGGATGAGAGGGGGAGGGAAGGCGGCGGCGGCGGCGCTTCAGCCGCCTGCTGAGAGGAGGCGCGGCAGAGCTGCCTCGGCCGCACCCTGGGCCGTGGCAGGCGCCGGCGGCCTCTCGCCGGCCGCGGCCCGCTCCTCGGCGGGGGAGGCGGCGTGGGCCTAGGTGGCGGGGTGGGACGGGAGAGTGGCCTCGGGGAGGCGCTCGCGGGAGAGTGGCGACGGGCGGCGGGGGCCTTTCGCTTCCTCTCCCGCCCAGGAGGCGTGGGAGTCCCTTCCGCCTCCCGGAGGCGCGGCGGGGAGCCGGGCGGGGCGGTGAGCGGCTTTGCGGAAGGCGAGAGGAGCCCATCTCACGCTCGGGGCGAGGCCCAGCGCCTCTCGGGTGGGAGCGGGCGAAGCCGGGGTGCAGCGTTTGCCGGCGCCCGAAATTGCTCCCCTGCTTACTGCGGGCCGCCCGGACGGCGGGTGGGATTTTACTTTCCAATGTCGGGGAAGCGGGTCATGCGAGGGAAGGGTTTTCGACGGCATCGCGGCGGGGAAGCTAGTGTCCTTAGTGTGGAGTGGGGTAGTCATCTTAAAACACGTGGCGTGGATAAAAGAATCGGAGTGCTTCATCCATGTCAGTAACAATTGTGATGTGTATATTGGCATGTTTTTCTCATGTCTTTTTCCATTATAGAAAAAGACCTTTGTCTGCCTGAAGGAAAAGAGGATTTTTTATTTGAACACAGTGAGCATCCTGAACACAAGTAACTTTTTTTCGTAGTAGGTTTTACATGGGCTTATAGGAAGTGAAATCTTAAAGTTGTACAGTTCACAGTCCGTTCAGTTTAAAATACATGCACACAGATTTTTAGTAATTTTTTTGTGGAGCAAGAAAGCATTGCTTCAGGTACTGCAACAGTGTTTATGGAAGATGGTCCAGAACAAATTCAAAGGAGGAATAGGACAGTTTCTTGCTTTCCCTGTAAAGGAGTGGCATTGTACATAGTGCTTCAGGTTTCTATGCTTCTGTCTGTTATGTGCCCATTCACTTAAATGTAATGCCACAGCCATGTTTTTTGTTTTGGGAAGAATTAATAGAAAAGTTAGAGTGGAGAGTCACTTATTTGACTGACTAGGGTTTTATATGGGTGCAGAGACGCAGAATTAGGAGCTAAATCAAAAGTCATAAAGTTCTGGTGACATGCTTAACGGAGCTCTTGTTAAAGGGCTTTTGGACTGAGGCTTTGTTTTGGATAAGCATGTTGCTTTTTGGATTGCTTCATAATAATAGTTTGGGATGCAACTTATTCCATTGCAGGTAGTGAACGCTTTCTAGATCACCTCTGAAAAACAAGCTTGAGCAAATACTAGTTTTGTTTGTTCAGAAATAAATATACTTAGAAAATCTATAATGTGTTTTCTTTCTCCCCATGTCTGTTGTGTTTGACATAGATGCCTTGCTTAGCTGGCAGACAGGTTTAGGGAAAACTGTAGGGCTCTATGAGAAAGTGGACATTTTGATTAAGAGTATCAGTTGGCTTGAAATAAAAGATTTTTCTTTTAGGGACCTTTTTTATTGTGAGAAGCAATACTATAAACAGCATCTCCAATGAGTGACAAACTATGGGGTTAGTTATTTTTATAATGGAATGTCTTAAAAATCCATACATCGTGTAGAGACTGATGTAAAAGCCTATGTGATAATACTGACTTTAATAGATTGGTTTACCGCATGTGTTTTCTCCAGTTGTTTCTGAAAATGCTTATGTTGCTCAGCTGCACCCATCATATGACAAAAAATGTATAAAATACTTTGTCATAAATTAGAGGAAATTGTCATTCACCCTTTGTTGCTGCCTTGGTATTGAGATTAGAATCAAATGCCAAAACATTGTAATTCCTCTTAATAGGAATTACTCGAATTCTTAAAAAGAATTAGAAACATTTTTATGTGTGAAAGCTCTTTTGTCCGGGCATTTCAGTGAAACATAATAACATGGATATACAAATGAAATGTCTTGGTATAACATCTTTAACCAGGGTGTTACTAAATAGTGTTACATGTTTACCATAGGCATGGGTTTTGTCAGGTGCTTTTGTAATAATCTAAATATTAAGATTATAATCCAAGATAAATTGTAGTTAACTTAAAAAAATCCATATAAATTTTGCACTTACTGCTCCCTTATCTGAGGGACTAGCTTGCATTGTTATTTTGTACAATTTATTCTAGACTAAGCGTACAGATTTTTTTGTGGTGCAGAAGAATTTTATTGGGAAAATGTTGAAGAGAAGTTAAAATCAGACAAAATGAAATGAAGCTAGATCAGCCGTAGTGTCATTGCTGATATGACACTACATGTATATATTTAAATGTATTAAAACACATTGTTTGTTTATGCATGAAGACTTCAGGATTTTTACAGTTAATTTTAACTTTGTTTAGTATGACAGCAACTCAACAGTAAGTATTGCAACTGTTTCATGGGGAGCTTAACTGTTTTGAAAATGGTTAAAATGTTTTGCACGTTTCTAAAGAAAAGTTATGATGTGTAAACACAGAGATACTAAGGAGATTATTCCTGTGACACTGGTAGAATTATAATGCTGCCATGAGTAGGTGATATAATTATTGGTTTAAAATACATTAGTTACCAGTGATTTTTTACATTCTGTTTATGACTTATCTCTTCATACCTTTATTAAAAAAATAGAGTAAAAAATAGTTTAAAGAACACTATGATTTTTTAAAAAATACATTAACAGTTCAGGCAGACCAGTACAATCTTCTCATGTAGTCAGTCCCCTCTTATAGGGACTTTTTGGAGTTGGAGATAATAAAGAAGCATGGGGCAGCAATGTCTGAGTGATGGTGACCCTTGTTTCATAGTAATTCTGCATTCTGTGTGGTCTCAGACACTTGAGTCCAGCATGTCCTCAGTTCAGCCCTGTGCACTTGTTTAGTTGTGTGTCAGAGCTAGCGTGTTTCTAATGGACAGGGGTCTGTCCCAGCAGGGATAGCACCGAGTCAGAATTAACAAGTCTCAGTGGATTTTACCAAACCTTAGAGACATACGGGTGTTCCTGTACTCTCTCCATGTTTCAGAAGATTGGTGCATGGCATGCATCTGCATGGCATGGCATTTGGTTCCACCAGGACTTATTAACCCAGAATAGCAGTTTATGAAAGCAACTGAACTCCTTCTAGGCCAAAGTTGAACCTGGAATATTATAGCTGTGTTCGTGTAACACTTGCTTTAGTTAAAAGTTCGAGCTGGGTCTGCTTAGAGTAAGCTTAGTTGTTTTGCCATCCATGACATTAATCTGCAGCTTACAAAAATTGCCCAGGGCTAATAAAGTGTGCACATACATTACTGTGTTAACTCGGATCAGGAATGTGCTTTAGAAGGAAGTCTCACAGTCGTCCTCACTTGGGAAACCTTTTTTTTCACGTTGGTTTGCACTGTGCTTGTAGATGAACTGGATTCTGTTTGGATTAAAGTATGTTGAAAAATACACTCTTATCTGCAAATGGGCATTTGTTCCAGTGGGGTGGACCTCCCCAAAATGTGTAGTGTGGACATTAGGGTCTCAGGTCCATCTGTTTTAACAGATCCGTTACTGTTGCACCGCCCTGCTTGCTGGCACAGATATAGTCTAAATTGACAACACTTTGAATCAGAGATCTGACACAAATCCATCGTTTTGGGGACTGAAGTTGTCATTCTTTTTGTATTTTGAATGGTGTCAGGCTAGACGCTCGCTGGTTTTCTTACCCCTGTATCTTTGTGACCACTGTAACATTCACACACATTAATCTCTTGCTTAAAGAGGTGCTAGTTAAAAATGCAGCTATCAAGGATGCTGCTTGCATCCAATTTCACTTGAGGTAATACTTTCATAAGTCAGCTGAGGTTTTAAAAATATCTCAGGACTGTTTAGTTCCTTACTTACACATTTGAGTATATTGGGGAAATTTGAATATTGCTGTATACAATACTGAGACCACAGTAAATATATCAGACACTGATCACTGAACTGTACTGGCAGGGTAGTGGGATAGTCTGCAGAGAAGGTCAAGATACTGCTCCTGAGATTTCTACAAGTGTGTTCTACCTAGATCCAGTTTAACATCTGCATCTCTTAACTTTCCATACCTAACCCTTGGTTTGTAGTTGCTTATAAATTTGATGTCAGAGGCCCCTCTGACTGTTGGAAGAGTACGTATGTTTCTTGTGTGTTCTCTAGCTGCTGATAGAAAAAATGTGCTATGCAGTTCCCTTCGTTGTCGCATCTTGGCTGCTGCAAGTTACTGGATGCATTTTCCTCTCTCGTCCAGATCTCTCACTTCTCCAGTGAGCAGTTTCAATCTTGGTATATGTTGATGTTCACAGTTTTTGTAATGGAAACAGAATTCAACTGTTCTCTCTGCCGGTTTCTTATTGGTAGTTACATATAGTAATGAGAAGGAGTCCAAGGCTTTCTTTAATTCTAGAGTTGATCTTCTGTGTCACAGACAGCAGAGGTGCTAGGATTGGTCCATGCCAGAATTAAGTCAGTAGCAGGGCAGCTTTCTAGCTACTGTGCAAATAAGTGTACAAATATGGAAAAAATAAGAATAGAGTGCTTCAAGTAAAATGAATTGTTGAAGCCCTACAGATAACGATGTGTTTCACATCCATCTGACTAGAAGATTGAAAGACTAAATTTGATCCATTCTTACTGTCTTGTTCCTTTTATGCAGTAACAATTACTTCCTTGACTGCTAAGTCTTTGCTTTTTTATTTAAATTAAAAAAAAAGCCACCAAACAACCAACCACCCAAACAAAAAAAACCCTTTGCCTCTGTGCATATGGAACATCCATTGAGTATGGTATGTTTCAGCATCTTAATTGAAAGAACTGTTTCACCTCTTAGTCCCTAGGCTTTTTTATTTTTAGCTTATCCAAAATGGTTTTTCAGATAAAGCGCTTATCACAGTGAGAGAAGGGACTGCACCTACAGGCAGCCTGGAAAATTACCTCCCCAATTGTTCTTTTTTGTTTAACAGACCACTTCTTAATGTCTTGTGGACCTCAAATGGTGTAACTCTATTGCGGTTTCTTTAGAACCATCTCAGACCCAATAGCTTATTGCTGTACCATCCTGCCCCAAAACAGCTTTGAATTTTGTCCAGTTATCTATCAGCTTGCAATATAGATAAGTACTCTGAGCCTTAAATATCTTAATTTTCTGCCTTTCTGGGGACCCTTGGCTGGTTTTCTGGTGAAAAAGTTTCAAATAGTGATATCAAGGTAGATAAGGGAGTTCTGTTCCCTTCCATACCATACAAGTTTCAGATTCTAGAGGAATGTCATCTGATGTGCCTGTGTGATGTCTGGAAAGACAATAAACAGTCTTCTTTCAAAGAAAATATTTTGGCAGTACACGTTTGCTGCTTTTCTTTGCCCATTAGATTTTAAAAATTCCAGAATGGCAGAAAGGAAGTGTGTTCTTAGGCGTATGGATTCTAAAGGGGAAGAGGGGTAATTGTTTATTATATTGTATAAAATAATATGTATTGAACTATTGAGGAGTGCTTGCATTTACTGTCTTGTTTCTTCTACCATCTTAGACCTTGTGTCACAGGAATGTTTATCGTTTCTCCTCGTGAGATGTTGATGAATGCCTTTTGGGGCCAATTAATAAATGCCATCATCATGAACCTCTTGTAATTGATGTAGTTTTAAATGAGTCTTTGGGTGAATTATGCTATAAGGTCATATATGTGTTCTTATACCAGAGTAAGTTCTGATGTTCGAGGGTATTGCCAAATACATTTGGGTTTCCCTTTCATCCTCTCCAGTTCACAATGTACATTTATCTCCTAGTTCTTTCCAGGTTCTATGGGAATATTTTTAATTTTTTAGCTCTTTCAAGTTTATCTACTATTATGGTAGAGTACTGATATTAGCTCTCACTTCTAGTGTTTATTTAATACTGTCATTGACTACTTGTTCTTGTACATGTATGGAAGGCACATCTCTCTCCAGTGAAGCTCATGTCTTGTTTCTTGTGTATTCAGTGCTAGGAAGCTGGGGAAGGCATCTTGTAATCTACAGGTCTGTTGTACGTATCAGAATTTTGCTTATCGTAACACTTTTTCTTAAGGCTGCCTGCTTTGGTTTTCACTCGTGATTGCTTGTTTGGAAAACAGTTGCAGTGAAGATACGGTACTGTAGGTTGTAAAGCAGTCTGTACAGTCCATTGAGATATGCAGGTGTTTGCGCAGATAGCTAACTGGATTCTTGTCACTTGTGATAGTGTCTTTGTGATTCATATCCCTATAGTCCAGTGTGTTCGAAGTTCCTCTAGTACTTCCTCACTGCAGTATGAATATACCTATAGGCTCAGCACTCATACTGCTGACCAGGTTTGTTTTTTTTTTTTTAGAACTGAGGGCCAATCTTTTTTGAAGACTTGACCATGTAAAGTTGCTGAGATAATACTGGAAGCAAGAATGCATGCCTCATTAGTTGTGTTAAGAGAGATTTTGAGTTTTTTTTATTATAGGGTGGTGTTTGTTAAAGGGTCAGTAATATGCACATAATAATAACCATCTGAATAGCAAATGCTGCTAAAACAATCTTTGCTCTCCATGGTAGCATATTGACTCTCTCAGCTCATGGGCTATTGTCCAAGTTGAGCTCTAAGAGATGTGTGAACTGGGAGGTTAAAAATAGATCAGAGAACCCTCTTCCAAGCTTTTAACTATCTATGCGCTGAATTTGGGGATCTCCCCAATGTTGACTTAAATACAATTTCTATCAATGCTGAGCATCAGGATATCCTGATTCTCTCATCTTGTTCCACAATTGTATTGTGTGTGTAATCATTTCTTGTACAAGAGAATTACTTGTTTTATTGGAAATACATTAAAACATTACTTTTGTTTTCAGATGCGGCAAAAGATAGCTTTATTTTAAAGAAACTGTATAAAGTGTTAAATGCTGTTTAACTCACACTCCTTGTAAACCATTGGTATGAGGAGTCAGATATAGTTTTGTTTTTCACTTCATTCTGAGGCACTTTCCTAGAAATGCTGTTTTTCATTGTAAAAGAAGACTTTACAACATTTGTAACTTAACGAATAGCAGGGGAAAAAGAGTTAATAGCTTTAGTTTGTAGTTGAATGTCCATATGAAGATTTAAAAACTTTATAGGCACTTCCATTTACCCTGCTTTTGTAATTCATGTTTGGGAACTGACTGGTGTAAGTTTCCTTTTCTATCTTTTTGACAGATTGTGACTGGAAGAATGTCTTTTCCACCTCATTTGAATCGCCCTCCTATGGGAATCCCAACGCTTCCCCCTGGGATCCCGCCTCCGCAGTTTCCTGGCTTTCCTCCACCTGTACCTCCTGGTAAGTTATGTTAGTATATGGAAGTGTTGTAGAAATAAATTACTTTTCTTATTCTTAATTGTATTATTTACAAAAGCTACTGGCTCTTAGCGTATTTCAATAACTCAGATTTGTGTACGTTGCAACTGAGTTTCTAGTTTACCCGCAGATCATGTCATGTGAGCAAGCTTATTTTCGTTATACCAAAAGCTGCTTATTTCTGACCAGAAATCAAACCATTAGAAACAATACCAGACTTTGTCTTGGACCTTTTTTTCAAGACTGAAGCCAGGTAGTGATTTTTGTTAATATTAGGTATTCTAAGTGCCACTGTTTTGACAGTAGACTATGATTTTAAATTTCTTTCAAATAAGCCATTGTAATGGCTTTTGGAAACACTTGGGTACCCTGAGTACGTGTGGTGTGAAAATATAGGAATAACTTTCAGAGAAAGTCCATCTTCTTGCATTGTTTTTCTCCACCTTTTTATAGGTCCTACTTTCTTTTATTCTGCTTCTTACATACTTTCCTCCACACTTCTTGCAAACTTACTGCTACATTTCGTATTCCATCTAATCTTCCCCAAATTAATCCTGTCTTTTTTCTTTGTTCATCTGTAAGCTCAGCCTGTGTTTTTTGTGTTGAGACTTCTAATTTGTTGGTCTGGAATCACCTTCTTTCTGTACATTGCCGGTGTAGATAACAGTGACTGGAGGCAGGAGACCACAGAGCTAGTAGGAGAGAGCAATACTTCAGAGAATTACCCCTTTAAAATTCATCATAAGGGCTGCAGAAAATAAATCCTGTCTGTATGGTCTTAGGCTGTGTTGTGCACAAGTGTTTTGCAGACAATAAAGGCATTCAAAAAACAGATGGCTGAACTCAGGACTGGTTTGTACGCATCCATTCATCAGGCTAATCCTTACTTGCGTTAATTTTTCTAAACTTTTTTTTTTCCTGAGATCCATGAGATGTTATCTATTTTTGCTAAGGGCAGAGTTCTTGATCGCAGAGCGTTCTGCCGTCAAATTTCAGGTTAAATTTTAAAACCATACCTCCTACCTTTACTAGCTCCAGTTTATGTATACTAGTGTGAAAAACACCAGATACTTTTAAAAGTAACTTTCTGAAGAATATTTTTAAATGCTTGATATAAGTTTCTGCTCTGAACACTTGCTTTTTAATATGTGTGACAAAGATCTTTTTGTGCTTT
The DNA here is from genome assembly GCF_965231255.1 of Vanellus vanellus. Lineage (NCBI taxonomy): Eukaryota > Metazoa > Chordata > Aves > Charadriiformes > Charadriidae > Vanellus > Vanellus vanellus. The sequence continues at coordinate 31,574,841 of NC_138911.1, read as the reverse complement.
TGCTGTGTTTGACTTTAAATAGTCTTGTTTCAGTGTTAGGAATCAAAACAGTATGTAGAGTGGAGGAGCCCGGTATTAGACAAGAATTAAATTTTTCTCTGCACACTAGAAACACGATTTGCTTACCTGTGCAGATAACATATTTCGATATGTAGACATTATGAATCTCATTTCTTAGCACAAGTCTATCAATAGAGTTGAAAATGCTGCAAATGGCACGGTGACTTTATGAAAGTCTACACTGAAGCTATTCTATATGAAAGATCACAATTTTAGTGGCTTATAGTATTATCTTTAGCTAGCTGCTTACCCAAAATTTCATGTTATTTTACTCAGCCTATAATTTTTTTTAAGTTTCAGCTAGCACAGTTTGCTTGTGTAAGAATGAAGTTAGGAAAAGTGCTTGCTTTGCTTAAAAATATGGCTGTTAAGAAGTTCTAGCATTACAGTTCCATCTCTAAGTGTGGAAAATTCGATAAGGAGGTGATTCTTATAACTGTTGTCATCCCTGAAGATTAATGGATATGATTAAGATGTAAAAAATTACTATACATTTTTAAGAAATGCTGTAGTGGGTCAGACCAGCAGTCCATATAGCCTGAAACATTGTCTGGGCAGTGGGATTACAAGATGGTGTTTAGGGTGGGCGTGTACACCTGTCTGCTTTCTGAGTTTGTTCCCTCATACAGCTGTAGTGTGATCTTTAATTTTTCCTTTACCTTTTTCTGGACCTGTCATTCATGAACATTTTGATATTTTTTGAACCTGCTGATACTGTCCGTCTCCACTCTGCCTCTTGCAACAAATTTGAGAAGTTCATTAACAGCTATGTGTAAAGTGCTACTTTATGTCTGTCTTTAAACTTATTGTCTACTTAGTGTCCCCCTCCTGCCCCAGTTCTGATGTGGGAGTTGGGTGAGCTGCATTTTGGGGTTTTGTACCCCTCAGTTGTGTTCCATGCCTTGCAAACCTCCACACTTGAAGAGTCAAAGATGTGTGGAGTCTATTCTAGTAAAGCAGCTGCTTCAGCACTTAAGTCATGGCTACATGTTGTTCTTGAGTTGCAGAGACCAGGTCAGTAGGCAGTATTCAAGGTATAGGTGCACTGGGGTTTTGTATAGCAGCTGTGATGATGCCTGTGGTCTTGATCATCAATATGTTTGCTGATGATGCCCAACATTTCAGTGGATTTTTTTTTTTCTTGTTGTCAGTGATAACACAAGTATCTTTACTGAGTTATAACTTTAAAATCCAAGTTCAGCATTACGATAATTATAGTAGTTAGAGGGCTGCACAATCAGAGTCTTGTCTTGAATAATTCCTCCAGTCTATGAGATGCCTTGGTGCATTAAAACTGAGAGCATGGGAGAGCAATACACCTTTTGATTCTCTGAACAGCTTGGGGGGATAGGAGGTAGTATGACTTTAATATGAAGGGACTGAGGAAGAGCATTGAGTGATGGAGAAATCAAAGCAAAACCAGAGTGGATGGGGAGAAAGCTGGAGAGGATGTCTGAGGAGAAGTGTTGTTTCAGGAGCAAGCACTGGAGAAAGTGGGGGAACAAGTCCAGGAACAGTAGGTTGCTGAAGTTTGGCTAGGATTTTACGAATACGGCAGTAAGAGAGATGGAGAAGGGAAGGGTCAAAAGGCAACATTTGAGAGTGAAAGACAAAGAAAGGTTTTTGTAGAATGAAAAAAGAGATCTAGGATCCCTAGAGGGTATTTCTCTGAAAAACATGAGATTGACTTAATTGTTCTTGAGTCTCAATGTCTTTACTGGCCAGCAAATACTTTTGAAATCCATTCACTTAATATCTTTAACTTCCTCTAGCAGTTGGCATGAAAAGATAAACAGACTTTGTTACAATCAGATACTGGCTCACATACTTAAAGCTGCCAGTGAATTTAGTAGTGGGAAAGAGGCTATTGCATGGTTTCACCTGATTAAATATTGTTTTAAATTTAGTTTAAGAGACTGCCAAATCAAGTATTCAGCAGGTAGGGAGCTTCTGGATTGAGGTTTTTATGCTGCCTTTATTAAGCTATTCCATAACTAGTAGCATGAAGCCTGGTAGCGTTCTCTGTAGGACCTCATCCCTAAGCTGTATGCAGAATCAATTGTGCTGTGAGAATTGAGCAAGTCAGGAATGAGATTATCATCTGTAGGACTTCAGATGCTTTTGATCTATATTTATGGAATTCTCTGCCTCATTTATCACATGGCTATCTTCTAGAACAATACTGTGGTTTGAATGTGCTTTGAAAATAGATTTGTTTATGATGAACAAAGTTGAAATGGTAATATCACAGAATCACGGAATTTTCAGAGTTGGAAGGGACCTCTAGAGATCATCTAGTCCAACTCCCCTGCTAAAGCAGGATTGCCTAGAGCACATTACTCAGGACTGCATCCAGGCGGGTCTTGAAAATCTCCAGAGAAGGGGACTCCACAACCTCCCTGGGCAGCCTGTGCCAGTGCTCTGTCACCCTCACCGTAAAGAAGTGTTTCCGTGTATTTGAACGGAACTTCATATGATAGAACTTCAATATGATAGAAGTGACTAGGATGCACATGATATGTTACTGTACTCAGGCTATGCTTGAATGCTTAAGTAAATACTGGTAAGCAGTACTGTGAAATTCTTATTTCACCAAAATTGCTGTCTGGGTTGGAAATGATGTCTGTGGTCAGTTCATTTGTATTCATCAGTAACCCCAACAGGGCAGATTAATATTAATGTATTGTCTTTCTCAGGGACCCCTATGATTCCTGTACCAATGGGCATTATGGCTCCTGCTCCGACTGTAAGTATTACGGTGGGGATGAGTTGGTAGCAAAATTAATCAGAGAGTAAAACCTAGTATATATCAACAGTATTTTTGTTTTGCTCTATTCCATCAGAATTCATACTATGAAAGGAAATGCTTCACTTTACATGCGACTAAGATGCAAATATGCTAATTTCTGACCTAGATAAAGTTTGAAGTATTACTAGGAGCTGCTACTACAAAGGTGAAGCAATTGCTGGTATTGCAAGAAGATGTTCTTCTGTCCAATACAATGATTTTGGCTTTGCCTTTGGGTCATGCATGGTCTTCCTGTGCAGTACAGTTAGATCAGTTAGATTCCAGGTCTCTTGCTTTTGAGTTTGTTGGCCTAACAGAGTGCTCTGGAGGCATCACATCAACCATGTTTATAAGGCCATCATGCAGCACTGCTGAGTTGGCCAGAAAGATGTGCGTTGACAAGGTTACAAACAAGCTTTCTTTTCCCATGTTGCAGGAAAGGAATAATTGCATGTAATATTTATCTATGAAAGAGCATATGAGAGAAAGGTCTCTTTGTTTTGCTAGTTTCTAGTTGGAAAGAAGGTTTATGAATTATGGGGCAGAAAAAAAAAGCGCTCTTTAAAATATAAAGGTTACTTCTTGGCTTCAAGGTGAATTACCATTTCTATGATTTTGTATAAGTGAAATCTCACAAAAATACCGATTTTTTTGATAGCTTGTATTATCTCTTCCAGGAGGATATGTTCATAGTACCTGATGTGTGTAAGACAAAGATACTGGAACAAATGCATTATTCAGTTTTCTGATTAAAATAATTTTTATTAAGTGACATTTCTAGAAGGGTGTTTTGAAAAGAAGGAGTCAGTGCATATGTATTGTTAAATCTTAGGTGGAAGGAGGGAAGTGCAGAAAAATGTAACAGATGATTATGTCTATCTCTCTATGGTTTATTTTGCAAATGTTTGCTCCTTAGCCCAAAGAGGCTTTGGGTTGTGTACTGATTAAATAAAGCGGTAGTGTTTATTCACTCTGAAAGCTTTAAGACCGGTCATGTGTCCACTGAAGCCTTTTGAGTCAGAGTTACTTTTATATTTGGAGCTTGCTTTTTACACTGTTAGGTAAGGTACTTAAACTTCCATTGACTCAAATATTGCAAATTAATTATTTGTAGAAGAGATAATACCTAATGTTACTCTATGCTCACCTGAGATCTTCCAGTAGCCATGTTCAGGTACACCTCTTCCTTCCCCCCCCCCCCCCCCCCGTCTTTGCCAGAAAAGGGCGGTCTTTTTTGTGTTGTATAAAGTGTTAAAGCCTGAACCACTTAATAGTGTCTCATTCCGTAAGCCTAACTAAAGTTTGTATTAGAATTTAATTTTGAAATACATGTGCATCCCAAACTCTTTCATCTTGTGCATTTAAATAAAAAAACCCCACACCCAACGCTCTATTTTACGCTCTCTCCTTCTCTTTCTAGGTATTAGTTCCTACCACAGTGTCTATGGTTGGAAAACATTTGGGAGCCAGAAAAGAACACCCTGGCTTAAAGAACAAAGAAAATGATGAAAACAGCGGTCCCACTACCACCGTTTTTGTAGGCAACATTTCCGAGAAGGCCTCGGACATGCTCATACGGCAGCTTCTAGCAGTAAGTACAGTGGACTGCTTCTTAATTTTTTTCCCTGGGTGATAAATGAAGTAATGACACGCAAGCAGTGGATTGAAACTAAAAGCAGAGTTAGTCCCACTTGCTGGAATAGTAGTCCATTACGTTTGAGTTTAAAGTCAGAAGAGAGCTTTTTAAAGCTGTACATGCCAGTGAACATAGACATATTTTATTTTTAGTAGTGTTCACCCTTTTTGTGGTTAAATTTTTGTAATGTTTTGAACATAATATTTAATTAATAATACTTATTTTTAATGCAGAAATGTGGCTTGGTTTTGAGTTGGAAGAGAGTACAAGGGGCATCTGGAAAACTTCAAGGTAACTGTTCATACTTCTCAAAATCTCTAATCAGATTTTTGTTTTTATTACCTGGCAGCTTGTCAAATGTCTGACACATTGCTATTCTTAATAATTTTAAATTTTAAGATATTGTATATGATACATAACTGCTAAGTACTTCCTAGTAAAAGGCTAGTGTTTTCTGTCCTTGGAATCAAGACAGAAAAAGAAGAATAAAATTGAGACAGTTGATACAGGAAAATGTCCTGGGGGCCTAATTTTGCTCACCTTCCTATTCTGAGGGTGAAACAGTTGTTTATAGACTATCCATGAGAAAGGTTTACCAGTTTGGACTTAGCTTCCAAAGGGGTGTATTTGCGACACTGTTAATAGTATCTTCCATTACTGTGTACTATTCTTCTGTGTTAAGGTTTTCCTGATGTAAAATTTATCTTCCTTCTCTATCATCAAATTGAACTGATGTATATTTTCTTGTGACCTTTCTCCAGGTGATACAGGAAACAATTTTGTTTACTATTTTTTGCTGTTAGTGTTTTCATATCTTCCATAGGTTGTTTTTTTTTGTTGGTTTTTTTTTGTTTTGTTTTGTTTTTTCATTTTTTAAAGATGTAATTCAGTTCTTTGGCTTTCTTTGATATATCATACTTCGTTCATTTTGCTCTTACAAGGTGTTTTTCTCACTTACAGCTTTCTGTAACTGTTGTGAAGAACCTAGTTTGAAATAACCTTCCCTCTAGGTTAACAATGAGCTGTAAAAGACAATAAAAAATGCTACATTAACAACACAAGGAGGATTAGGAAGAATCTTCCTCCTTTATTGGATGCAGGATGAAACACAGTGACTAATGATGAGGAAAAGGCTGAGGTACTAAATACCTCCTTTGCCTCAGTCTTTAATAGCAGGACTAGTTGTTTACTGGGTACCCAGTCCCTTGAGCTGGAAGACAGGGATGGGGACCAGAATGAGACCTCCATAATCCAAGAGCAAATGGTCAGTGACCTGCTGCACCATCTAGACGTACACAAGTCTATGGGCCCAGATGGGTTACACCCAAGAGTGCTGAAAGAGTTGGTGGATGCGCTCATCAGACGACTCTTCATAATTTATCAGCATTCCTGGCTAACTGGGGAGGTCCCAGTGGACTAGAGATTAGCAGATGTGACACACATCTACAAGAAGGGCCGGAAGGAGGATCTGGGGAACTACAGACCTGTCAGTCTTACCTTGGTGCGGTGGAAGCTTATGGAGCAGATCATCTGGAGTGCAATTACATACTGTTTACAGGACAGCCAGAGAATCAGGCCTAGTCAGCATGGGTTCATGAAGGGCAGGTCCTGCTTAAAAAACCTGATCCCCTTCTATGACCAGGGGACCCGCTTGGTGGATGAGGGAAAGGCTGTGGATGTTACTTACCTAGACTTCAGTAAAGCCTTTGATACTGTTCCCCACAGCATTCTCATGAAAAAAACTGGCTACCCATGGCTTGGACAGGTGTACACTCTGCTGGATCAAACACCGGCTGGATGGCCGGGCCCAGAGAGTGGTGGTGAATGGTGTTAAGTCTGATTGGTGGCCGGTCACTAGTGGTGTTCCACCGGGCTCGGTGTTGGGGCTGCTCCTGTTTAATATCTTTATTAATGATCTCACTGAGGGGATTGAGAGCATCCTCAGCAAGTTTGCAGATTACACCAAGTTGAGTGGGAGTGTTGATCTGCTTGAGGGTAAGAGGGATCTTCAGAGGGACCTGGACAGGCTGGATCGATGGGCTGAGGCCAATAAATGAGCTTCAACAAGGCCAAGTGCCAGGTCCTGCACTTGGATCACAACAACCCCATGCAACGCTACAGGCTTGGGGCAGAGTGGCTGGAAAGCTGCCTGGCAGAAAAGGACCTGGAAGTGTCAATTGACAGCCAGCTGAACAGGAACGAGCAGTGTGCCCAGGTGGCCAAAAAGGCCAACAGCATCTTGGCCTGCATCAGGAATAGTGTGGCCAGCAGGGCTAGAGAAGTGATTGTCACACTGGTGAGACCCCACCTTGAGTACTGTGTTCAGTTTTCGGCACTGCAGTATAAGAAGGACATTGAGGTGCTGGAGAGGGTCCAGAGAAGGACAATGAACCTGGTGAAGGGTCTTGAGAATAAGTCTTATGAGGAGTGGCTGTGGGACTTGGGGTTGTTTAGTCTGAAGAAAAGGAGGCTGAGGGGAGACCTTATTGCTCTCTACAACTACCTGAAAAGAGGTTGTAGCGAGGTCGGCGCTGGTTTCTTCTTAGAAGTTACAACTCATAGGACAAGAGGAAAATGGCCTCAAGTTGTGCCAGGGGAGGTTTAGATTAGATGTTAGGAAAAGCTTCTGCACTGAAAGGGTTGTCAAAGACTGGAACAGGCTGCCCAAGGAAGTGTTTGAATTGTCATCCTTGGATGTATTTAAAAGCTGTCTGGATATGGTGCTCAGGGACATGGTTTAGAAATGGGCCTGGGTAGAGTTAGATAATGGCTGGACTTGATGATATTAAAGGTCTTTTCCAGCCATAACGATTCTATGATTGATGTCTTTGGTCTTCAGACAATTGCAAATCCATCTGAGATGTGTCTTCATATGGACTGCATTCCTTAGTTAAGACAGACATGTCAAAAGCTTTACAAACGCATTCATGGAATCATAGAATAGTCTGGGTTGGAAGGGACCTTTAAAGGTCATCTAGTCCACCCCACCCCCCGGAATAAGCAGGGACATCTTCAACTAGATCGGGTTGCTCAGAGCCCCATCCAACCTGACCTTGAGTGTTTCCAGGGATGGGGTATCTACAATGTATGTATTGCTTTCACCTTATTCACCGGGCTGTTGGTTATATCAAAGACTAATACAGTGAATGATCTTTCTGACTTTTTATGACGTGTACTCCTGGGTTTACAAAAGAAGTGCCTGTGTTCCAAGTTTATTGATTCAAAACACTTTTACACACAGTGAATTACCCGAATAGCTGTAACACTTTTACTTTTCATTTCAATCATCTATTTCAGCCTTTGGATTTTGTGAGTACAAAGAACCAGAATCCACGCTACGAGCGCTGAGACTACTCCATGACCTCCAGATTGGAGAGAAGAAGCTGCTAGTCAAAGTTGATGCAAAGACAAAGGCTCAGCTAGATGAATGGAAAGCAAAGAAAAAGGCTTCTAATGGGGTATGTATATAATGTATGGCTTGTGTTATTTTGGCAGAAAGGCAATGTAACGTACTTGCTAGATCAGATTGTGAGTATGTCTCTTAGTTTCTATTCTTGTCTCTGCCCTTAATTCATTTTAGAATTTTGCCAGAATCACGTTAATGAGTCTGAAGATATATTGACAGGCAGCAAAGTGTAAGCTCTTAATTCACCAGCATTCAAACATCTGTAAGCTACAACTGAATCTCTAGAATTAATTCTGAAAATCATTCTAAAGTGTAGTAATACGTGCTATACCTTATGATTCTGTTGCTTCATTTTTGTTTAGAAACTCTTGAATGTATATACATTCTAGAAGTAATTGTTACTCTGTCAGAGTTTGTAAATCAGCTGTCTGAGGAGAGTTGGGGTTTCTTTCCCCTCCACTGCTGATGATCTAGAACAAATTAATGAAAAGGCAAGAAATAGATCGTTCAGTAGATCATGCAGTTATCGGGCAGTGGGAAGTTTAGAGGCATCTAGTAAATGGGGAAATTGGTTTTGTACCATTCCTTTCTAGAGCTAAGGATTTGTTCCGGAATAATTCCGGATATTCAATATGTGGAATTCTTGTGAGATACAAAGATACTTAACTGACAAATCTGTGTTAAAATTAATTTTATCTATTTCTTTCCTAAAATAATATATTTCACATCACAATCAAGTTGTTGGGCTTGGTCTCTAACTATTTTAAAGTTCTGCATATGACTTAAGATGGTACTTAAAGTGAGAAAGAGGCTCTTGTTCAGAAAACTAAAAATACTAATCACATTGTAGCAGGTAATTTTTTAAAAATTCAAATTTGGAATTGTTCTTAAAGGTATGTAAAATACTTTGGGAACACAAGTACATTTATTTCATTTTATTTAACCAGAACTAGAGGCATAACGATGCCTTGAAGTACTTGACATGTTTTTACTGTGTACGGGATTAAATGCAATGGCTCAGTGAAGCAGAGTGCTAACTTCGTGGGTTTTGAATAGAGTAATATACTAGCTGTTGACCTAAGTAAGGGTTTGATTTGACTGCCCCTTCCATTCCATACTTCCTTGTTTCCTGTTGGCATCACCTGTGCCACACACCTGTACTGTGCCACACAGCTGATATTGTAAACAAGCTTAAAGTATCAGTGGAGTTCTTGTACATCTCTCATGAATTTTATTTTCTGTGAGCTCCTGTAGGTTACAATCAATCCTGGGGGATTGATTGTAATAAAGCAGAGGGTGCTCTTTGTGGCTTTGGTGAAGACAAGAGTATGTGCTGATTCTGTTGAACTGTAGATTGAGATTAGCTCCAAATGTTGGAGTTTGTTGGGGTTTTTTTTTTGTTGTTGTTTGTGGTGGTGCAAAGAAAGTGAAGAATTGCTGAGGAATATTGAAGAAGTGTATTGTAATCTTACTGCTTATGATTCCTTTCATACTGTCATTGGTGTGCTTGTGCCACTCATCCAAAAGTTGCAACTTTTTTCTATAATCTTTTTTTATTAAGAAATCAAACTTGTACAGTACAGCACAGTTTCTTATAAAGACACACAAAGCAAACTTTTATCTAATTAGCTCCTCTCCCCGATCACTACTTCTCCCTGGACCTCTTCAATTCCACTCCCTGTCACTGCCTTCTAGCTCTTTGCAGCCTGCTCCTCCTTGGCCTGGCAGCCTCTTCAGCTCCAACTGAATCCTCCCTTCCCCCTCATTCTTAGCTGCTGATCCATCAGACCCTTCCCTCCCCCTCACTCCACCCACCACCTATCGCTTGACGGGATACCCAGCTGGATTCTCAGGTGAGATTCCATTTTTGTAAAAGATTCAGGGGATCAAGAGGTGGGCTACCTTGCTCAGTCTGCAGTTCATTGTTCTACCCTTTCGTGTAACATTTAGTGAAATGCACTTCTTTGTGTGCATTCCCTTTCCTTTCTATGAGGTGAAAAGGGGCAAAAAGATGAGGAATGCAAAGTAATTGATCAGCAATACTAAGAAAATGTTTGCTGTGCAAGGAATGTTTTCCCTAGCAATGTTTCTTTAATATGGTTCTTCCATTATAAGTTGCAGCTTGAAAGTTATAGGTAGACATTTGTATTGCATGGCACTTAAGTAGAAGGCTTTGAGGAACTGCTGTTGAAATGACTTGAAGGTCTGGAGGATACAAGGCTGAAACTTTTTTGACCAAGAGCTGGACTATAGCGATTGCCTTTCTCTGAGCGTGCGTGCGCGTGCTTTCTCTTTTCCTGTCTACCACCTTAATCACCATTTACCTGTTTTATTTTCTTATGCCACCTTACACTTGCTCTCTGCAGCCATTCACATGTAGAACTCTGTGGTCCCTATGGTATTGCCAGTGTGACAAGATCTGACTAAAATAATGCAATTGATAACTACTTGTAGGTGGTTTGGGTTTGGGTTTTTTTTTGATTTTTTTTTTTTTTTTTTTTAAGTAAATGCTGTAGGGGCATGAATGAGATGATCAAAGGTGAACTTCTGAAATAAAACTAATATTATTCTCAATTTGTTGATTCCTGTTACTTTGCCGTTTCTCTTTAGAACTCCAGACCAGAGACGACAACTGATGACGATGAAGCATTGGATGAGGAAACGAAGAGAAGAGATCAGATAATTAAAGGGGCCATTGAAGTCTTAATACGAGAATATTCCAGCGAGCTCAATGCCCCCTCCCAGGAATCTGACTCTCACCCCAGGAAGAAGAAAAAGGAAAAGAAGGAGGACGTATGTGTTTTGATTTTGGACAAAACAGATTTTTCTTCAACTCACCTTTATATAATGGCCAAACCTTGTGCAAATACTTTAAACCTAAACTTCTGATGAGAAAACAAATCAACAAGCACTGATGTCAGCAGCAGTTTCATTTTTTGAAGCTGAAAGCTAGTCAGTTATAGACACCATCCCTTGAGGATGGTTTAGGCATCTAAGCACCTAGACTTCTTGGAAGAACAGGTTTGAATCTGGGCAGGATTGAACTGACCTTTCATCCCTCTCTAGGTGGAAATACTGAATTTGGTGCAGTTTAATCTGTATGTGCATGTAGGTTTTTTTCAAATGAGAACTTAAAGAACTGTAAAGAGTTCCTGCATACCGTCTTACTTCCATTGAAAGATGCCAGGGCGCTTTTGTAATGGCAGGAATTTGCTCTGGTAGTTTTTGACAAAATTTTTCTTCTCTCTGCTTATAGTATGCGTTCTTGTAGTGTGCCTTGATCCAACTGGTTGCAGCTGTCTCTCCAGATGTGGAAGCGCTTCATTAGTTGTTTATATGTTTACCTCACAAACCTTGGAAGGATCCTTCAGGGATGAAAGGCATATTGTAATCTTCCTGCCTTACTAAATCACTTTTACACGCACGTGTCAATTTGGCTGGGATTAATCAGCTGGTTTTTATATATTGTGTAATGCAAAAAAAACCTGTTAAGCAGGAATGAATGTTCTGCTTTAGACCTGCTTCTATGGATGACCTTTTTATGGAATAAAACAAACTGGAGAAGGGGGAATAAGAATGAGCAAACTCAGACTTAGCTTTTGCAGCCAAGTTTCTAACCACGGGAAAACGGGGTTTCACACCTACTATTCTGCACCTAATATGAAAGAGATTGGAAAACTGACCAACATTTTTACCCACTTATGTCTTCTGCAAAGTACCTATTCCAAGGCAATAATGCAGTTTCAAATGCTTATGGGGTTTAAGTGTGGTGCAAGAAGCATCTCCCTCAGGGAGCAAGTATATCTTCCCCGCAACATTGTTAGCCATGGCTGACCTGAGGTATAAGAGTGCTGAGCTGAGAATTTGTTTTTCTTTCCTCTCCTTCCCTTTGGGAGAAGATACTTTCTTGGATGAGAATTTACAAACGAGTCACTGTCTAATTCTATCAGCTGTATTTTTTTGTTACAAGCTTTGTTGCAATGTGTTTTGTCCTGTGGGTACATATATACATATATGGCCATGAATAATGCCAGGTAGTTAAACACTGTAAGAGACCATTGCAGTCTTGGAAGAGCTGGGTGCTGAGTATGTCCCTGGGACAGAGGGATATTCTGCTAGCTCTGTATGATGTAGAATTCGATCAATCTGAGCTAGTCAAGTAGACAAATAAGCTCTTTTTAAATACACAGCACTTGTGGGTTGAAATTACACCACATCATCCCTCCCATACTGGGAAGGAGGAAAAGAAACTTGGAAGTTGCCATCTTTGGCCTATGTGGATAGAGGTGGGAGTGAAGAGATGGTCCTAGCTTGTTGCTGTCTGGTCCTTAAAGGAGAGGGGAGAGGACGACTGTGGAGGGTGGGGGGAAAGGGAAGTTGGATGCAGATTTATGTCGGGGGGAGGTGGTGGGGAAACTTGTCAGCTTTGGGCTGTTGTCCCCTGAAGGGATTGGTGTGAAGACGACTCCCGCTGGTGTTTGCAGCAGAGTCTGTTGTTAGTTCTTCTGGATGAAGGCTTGACTGATGCGGGGGAATTGAAAATGTGTGCGGGGAACTGAGAGTGAGTGGAATCTGGTTTTCAATTTCAAGCATGGGGGAACCTCGCTAATTCGCACTAACTATTAGTTAGTAGGTGCAATCTACCAAATTTTGCGAATTAGCGAGTAAATAAAATCAAGATGTGCCCACTGCAAATATACTGATTGTTTATATTGGCAAGTGTAGCTTAGTCTTGTTTATGATGCTACCATAGCGTACTAATATCCTGTAGTATACTTGTAATTCAGTGAAGTCTTACTAATATGAGACCTCACTATGTATTTCAAGTAGTTCAGAGAAGGGAGAATTAGCGAGGTTCTTCTGTAATTTTGTTGAATCAAAGAAATGAGATCACAGCAATGCAATATTGCTTTATAGTACAAACATACAAAACATTGTTTTTCAGAGTAGTGTGCAATCTATTTTTAAAAAAAAAAATCTCCGTGGATTTTTCCGCAGATTTTCCGCAGATTTCCAGTGGCCCCACTGATACCTTATCCACTCATCACCAAGGTTCGTTTACATTGTAGGCTTTGACAATGACTATGTTTACTGCTAGTTGCCAGATTTGTGACTCTTGTCCATCTGATTTTTTTTTTTTTTTTTTTCACTCATTAACATCAGACTGTCAGGTTTGGTACTGCAGAAGGACTTAATTTATCTCTTGCAAGACTGGTTGAAAACTTCTAACCTTCAGCTTTTCTCTTGTTCTCTTATGTCTGTACAGATGGCTTTTAATGCTTTTCCTCCTGTCCCCCTTGTTTTTTAGGAGGATATAAATGCTATAGAAATGGAGGAAGACAAAAGAGACCTGATATCAAGAGAGATCAGTAAATTCAGAGACACACACAAGGTAGTATTCTTGTTTTTGCACTTGATACAAATTAGGCTTTTTCAAAATCCAAAAAACCACTATTATAAAATGTAGCATTACATTGCAATATCACTTAAAATGATGTTTATATTAGGTTTAATATACATAGTTCTTTCTTTACAAGTCAAAAAGAGACAACTACCACGTTAAAGTGGCCCTTGACATCTTTATGCTAAGACTTTGATTGCTACTGAGTATTTTGCAGTCTTCTCACTTTAACATGAATAAAGGCAGCTTAAGTTTCTACACATACATTAAGTCAAGATATTTATAACTAAAGGCTAAACGGGGCTGCAGTATAAGACATACACTTGAGTGTGTTTCTGTAGGTAGATTTGTAACATAATCCAAGATTTTATGAAGAGTTGAAACTTGAATTAAATTTAAGTCTTTTATTTTAATAGTTCTAAGTTAAGAGTGGGGGAAGATTAAAACTAGGTCAGTGGTTACCAGACTTACCAAACTTTAGATGCATGGAAGAACTGTAAATTCCCATAAAGCTAATCTATTCATTGACCCCCACCATTATGATAGAGATCATATGGTGACTAATGCAAGATGAAACTCACAGCTTGGAAAGTAACATGGAATAGGATGTAAGTATGAGCTTCTGTTTTTTATTATACTTATGGATGCCCCCTCAGAAAAATATGCAAAGGGGTAACTGGCTTGGAAATGTTTGTGCACATCAAGTCCCACCTCAGGGTTCCCACTTACAGAAGTTTCCATTAATGCTAGTGCATCTGTGAATGTTTCTGCTTTGGAAAATGCTTTGGAAAATCATACTTGCGGATAGTAAAGCACAACTATGCATGTAATGTTCTTATTTTAATGTTTAGTTTAAAGTTGGTATTATTTTTTTCCCAACAAGACTGGAATGGTCCTTGGCCTAGCGAAGTATCAGCAAACTCCTCTTTTGAGCACACACTTTTATTTCGAAATCCCCCAAATCAGTGTTAAGGCAAATGTTGAAGGTACAGCAAGGTGAAGTATGCCCGTGTTATTCAGCTTTACCACATGCAGTCACTGGGGATGGTACCATGTTTTCACGCAACTGTATCAATTTAAACACAAGTGACTACACGTTGTTGTATGTACACATATTCAGTTTTGCTCTTGATGGAAGTTGTTGGAGGTAAAAACCTGGGGAAAAATTCTAGAAGAAATCATCTGGAGAAGCTCAGCAACTGAATGTGAAACCGGTCAGTGGTGAAACCAGTAGAATTGTGTTCAATTCTGAGCCCCAAGTTGTCACTGGTACTAAGATGCAAACAAGTAATAAGTTGTTTTTAAAAAAAAAAAAAACACAACAAAAAAAAAAACAACAACAAAACAAAAAACATGCTTCATTGTTTCAGAAGCTGTTGGGCATTTTACTGCCTTAATCTGTATTATTGGGGTGTCTATTTGGGGTTTCTTAACATTAAAAATCAACTGAAAGTAGTCATTATGTATATTGGATATGTTTAAAAGGGGCTGTTGAATCTTTAGCAGCTGGCTAGTGAGCACAGTGAACCTTTGCATGTTTTTGGTATGAGTTTATAAAAAAATAACCACAGACTGTGAGGGTATCAGCATTGCAGGGGGCGTCCATTTACAGCACGGACGAGTCTGAAGAGAGCTGGAGGTAAGATTTATAATTCTTCTACCTGTTCATTTCTGTTCATTACTTCAATATATCTGATACCGTTTCCATCCCATTACCCTTTCAGATCCTCTTATTTAGGCTGACAGAAGTTCATGAGGTCAGATTTTGATTACAAAATAGACCAATTTATTTTTTCAATTGGATTTTAAGAAAGCGGACGTACAAAATGGATTTTAATACACTAGGACTTGTGTGTGTATGTTTACATGTTTGCGAATATATTAAAAATAAAAAAAAAAAAAAGGAGAAACCCACTCTCTTGAGAAATCATTTTCTCATGATGAATAAAGTTTCTGAGAGTGGCAAAAAAGCAGGAGTTCAACCAAAGAAATTTCTATTGGAACATCTAAGATAACCTGTAAGTATCAACCACTTCAGTATATAAACTTTTCTTTATAGTATATGAAATTTGAGGTAAGTTGGATTTTTAAAAGTTGACAACCTAGTATTAATATCTGACCGTGCTGAGGTTTAACACTCTAAAGCCCCTGTAAAATACTGTCCTTCAGAAATTGGTTTTTAGCCCAGTGTATATTGTAGAATCTTAAGTTTTTTGTTTTTTCATATCAGTTTTCTACCAGTTCCTACCATTTTTAGTCCCTTTTTCCTTTTGTGATTTCAATGTATCCAACATTGGTTTGCCTGTATTGTGCTATCAATGCAGCGTAGTTTCACTGGATACATTAATCACTAGTGAATTAGCCTTATTTCTGTAATCCTTTGTTGGTTCTCTGGTCCCTGTGCCTATGGCAGAAGAACACTTATCAGGTAAGATTGCTTTTTAAAGTTGTCTTAAATGCTTTGTTTAAAAGAAAAGAAAAAAAAAAAAACCAACAGAGAAAATGCTGTTTCATTGTTCCAGTTTTTAATTTCATTTCAGTGATGGTAAACGTGGAGCCAAAGGGGATAAACCTGTTTATTCTGCTCAATATTTGTTCAAAAAAGTGGTATTCTGGCATCCATCAGGTTGAAATTTGGTATATTTGGTTGTTATTTGGTATATTTGTGAACCGTGTACTTGCTCTTCCTCCCAGAAACATAGCTTATAGGCAAGGTTAATCCAGTGTTGGCGGTCCATGTCCTAGCACAGCATCTGTAAGTTAACATATAACAATTGCTTCCAAGGATGGATTTATCTATCATTCTGTTGATGTATTTTCTATTGTCTTGTAGGAATTCTGGTCATAGGAACTGTTTCTAATTGAAAAAAAAGTGGCAATTTTGTACAATTTTTAGTAAAACTGTAGCAGGTAACCCTTTAGTTTCTGTGTTTCAAAAGAGCTATTTCCAACCTTTTTTTAACTCTTTCCATCTTGCAGTGGTGGAAGTTAAGGATTCCATTCTGCAGAGTCCAGTTCTTACCAATGAACTGTTAGAACTTTTTTAGGGAGGGAAAAGGGGAAAGGTTGCAGCTCTCTTCACTGTTTAACCACATGCACCACGTGTAAGTGGATAAATTTCTTTACCCAAGTTTTCATATAGGTTGGTTTTGGTCTGCCAAGACTTTTTGGGAAACAACTTACTATCCCAGTAAGCATTCCACTGAAATATATTTTCCTAGTTGAACAGAATTAATTTTATCGGCTAGAAGTTCACTTTGCTTGCACCCAAGTGGCTTATAGGGCCGATGGAATTTGTGGCCCACATCATGACTGGCAGCGCACTGTGTGCAGTTTGGTCATCTTGTAATACAAGGCCAGCCCTACTCTGCTAAGGTTGGAGATTGCTGGTCTGTGTAGATCTATGCTTTTGCACGAAACTTAGTCTTGTGATTGCTGCATTTTGATTTCATACTTATGAGTTCCAAAAAATACCCACCAAACCCTATTTAATATTTTAAAATCAGTGGCGGTTTTGGTATTTCCATTACCAGCCTTGTGTGTTGCGCCGGGAATATCCAGTTCCTGTAACTACAAAATTAACTATGAAAGTTCTCTTGTTGGTTTTTAGAAACTGGAGGAGGAAAAAGGCAAAAAGGAGAAAGAAAGACAGGAAATTGAAAAAGAACGCAGAGAAAGAGAAAGGGAACGGGAACGTGAACGAGAAAGGAGGGAGCGTGAAAGAGAAAGGGAGCGTGAACGAGAGAAGGAGAAGGAACGGGAGCGCGAACGAGAACGAGATAGGGATCGTGACCGAACTAAGGACCGAGACAGAGACCGCGAACGAGACCGAGATCGTGACAGAGATCGTGAAAGGAGTTCAGATCGCAACAAGGATCGTAGCAGGTCAAGGTAAATGCACTTGAGTTGCTATTTATTTCACTTTTTCTTAGTGTTGTTTACTAAGTGCATATAGTTCAGCAGATCAGCTGCTGTTCAAAAGAGAATGGTCCTTTTGGAAGAGATGAGTGAAAACAAGAAATCAAAATTTTAGAAAATTTGTATTTACAGAAACAGTAAAAATACTTGATTCCCTCCACAGCACAGCAATATAAGGATTGCAATGTGCAGTAAGCAACCACCCAACCACGACTTAAACATACTGGTTTTATCTCAAATCTCTCTTCTTTTTTTATGGATAGCTTTATTCCTACTTGAGGGTCTCTTATGTCTGCAGTATCTTGTAGCTTAAGGAGGTTTTACCTTTTCCTTTGGTATGTGTGAGGTTTTTGGTTGGTTGTGGGTTTGTGTTTTTTGTGTTTTAATAAAAGCACAGGGATTCCTCTTTCAGTCTTAAACTGTAAATAATCATGTCAGGCTCTAGATGCTGCTTTTTCCCTCTTCACGATAGAAAAAAATAGCTTTTTCACTTTGAATCATCTTGTCAGTAGGGTTCAAATTGACTGTAAGCCATGTAAACATGAAGGATTTATTAAGCATACTCTTTATTTGTGGGGTTTTTAGCTGTTGCTTATTTATGAAGAACTACTAATACGATCTGATAAGAATTACCATGTGCTCACGCTTAGTTTCTTTAGATACCACTATTTAATGGTTAGTGCTCAAAGAGCTACTTTTATGTAAATAGGGGTTTGAATATATTAGAAGTATTGATTGGTGCCCATTGCTATATCGGCTAATCATCTTCTACAGTTGCAGAAGGAGAGTAACTTGCAAGATGGTCTAAATAGTGCATTGTGCATTTGAAGACAAATCATTTGATTGAGTGGAGTGGAAGGCTCTGTACTTAACTTCAGACTTCTTCTTTCCTTCCTTCCTTCAGAGAAAAAAGCAGAGACCGGGAAAGAGAACGGGAACGGGAAAGAGAACGAGAGAGGGAACGGGAAAGAGAACGAGAGAGGGAACGGGAAAGAGAACGCGAGCGGGAACGAGAACGGGAGAAGGATAAGAAGAGAGACCGAGAAGAAGATGAAGAAGATGCCTATGAACGCCGAAAACTAGAGAGGAAACTGCGAGAAAAAGAAGCGGCATATCAAGAAGTAGGTTGGGAAAAATTGTTTCCGAGGGGTGATAAGTCTTTACTATAAAATACATCATTCCTTCTCCCTCTTATTTTCCTAAATATATTTTTAATCCTTTGTCTAGGAATTTTGGGGGAGAATATGTAATTCAGTGTCAAAACAACTTATTCTGGCATTTTAAATTGTAAATAAATAATTTGCTTAAGTTCAGTGCAGTTAGTTTTAAACAATAATCTAAAATAACTTCAAAGTAGTACCACTATTCTTAATGGTCTTGACATTGGATTGTGTGTTTTTTCTTGTGTTGTAGCGTCTTAAAAACTGGGAAATCAGAGAACGGAAGAAAAGTCGAGAATATGAAAAAGAGGCTGAGAGGGAAGAAGAACGAAGAAGGGAAATGGTAAGGCTTATAGTTTTAATTTTTCCCCCTTGTTCTTTGTGTCACGTTTAGAATGGAACATTCTACTGCTGTCTTTACAGTTAGTGATAGAGCTCTGATTCTGTATAAACACAGTGTATGTATAATAGGTAAGTAATAGACTTGAAACAGAAGGTGTCTAATAAGTGGGAGTACTGTTGAGAGTCTCGAAAACAAAGCCTAGTGGCTTGGTCTTGTGAAGGCAAAAGAAGGAGAAGTAGACACCTGCAAAATACTGTGGTTTGATCATCATGCACTGTTACATCTGTAACCTGTGTTTGTGTCAAATTTGTAGCAAAACCTACTACATGTTCTGTGTCATGCAGGTGGAACTAAACCAGTTTTTTTACTTCTAACCTGCTCATGTGCCTGAACCTTCTATAATATATAATATAATATTCTATAATACATCTAAGTACTTTGTAAATTTCTGTCTTCAGTTCATTAGTTGTGAAACTATCAGTTATCACTAACACTGGGAAGTTTTGGCCGAAAAGACACCTTTGGAAGATAGATAATTCTGTAATCTCACGGTTTTGTGCTAAAGTGTAAAGAAGTTACTTTAAATTATGTTGGTGTTATTTCGCTTCATAATTCTTGCAGAGAAGGAGAGAAGATGTGAGAGAGTTCTAAGTAGGAAATGGAGTGAGAATTGCAAAATATACAAAGAGGCAAAGGAAAGAAAAAAAATAGAAAAATTAGAAAGTACATTGTTTTATGTGGAATCTATTTTTTTTTTTTTTTTTTTTTTTTTTTTCACTAAATGCCTGAGAGGGGAGAAGAATGTTTGACTAAAAGATATTTTTCTATTCATGATCCTCCTGGATGCTGGCTACGGATGGCAGTTGTAGAGAGTAGTGTTAAATTTTGTGCTGAATTTACAATCATAATCATAATTTGTTTCTCAAACTCATTAGTGTAGAAATACCTTACTATTGGTTTAAAGATATTGCTTGAATACGGGTTAGAATGTCCTAATTTATATTCTCCTAAAAGAACTGCTGTATTTTTTCCTCTCTGATAAAATGAAAAAAAAAAAAAGAGGGGGGGGGGGGGAAATCTCCTATTCTCTTCGCCCCCTTCGGTTTTAGGCTTGTGCGTTAATACTGTGCCACATGGTTTGTATTAGTAACACAGCAGGAGAGAACTTGTCCTAGAAGTATCCATTAAATTTGTTTCTGAGTGTAACTGAATCTTTTTTAAAAAGCCCAGCTCTCGAAACAAAACACAACTAATAAAATACACTTAAGCTGCCATGTTAAAATATCCAATACCAGACTTATGGATTATGGAATGGGAACTTTGATTCTCTTCTTCTGTGAAATGGGGGGGGAACAACAAAAAAACAACAGGCGGATAGGGGGATATATATTTAAAAACCCTTTGAAATGCTAACAGAACAGTAGTCTGCAGATCAGAGACGTGATCCCAGTGGACCTAATAGACGTAATATCTGCTATTGAACATATGATAGCAAGTTGACAGACTGGTGGAAGATGATGCAATTCCAAAACTTTTCCACTTTTTATCTGGAAAACTCTGTATTTTTTAGTTTGAAGCATAGCAGATATTAAATTAACTTGCTAATAATATTACTAAATTTTAAACTCTTGGAAAGAAAATGAGAAATCCTTTTATAACATTATTGATGTTTCAATTTCTTGCAGGCAAAAGAAGCCAAACGGTTAAAAGAATTCTTAGAAGATTATGATGATGACAGAGATGATCCAAAATACTATAGGTATGTCTTTCCTAACATTAAAATCTTCATTGTTAGTTTTAACACAGTCGTGGGGTTTATGGAGTTGATAGTTGAGTGATTATGTGGCGATGTAAGGGTCATGTAATTACCTAAAATTCAGTTTCATTTGATAAGCACCAGAGGGAAGAGGGAAACTCCTTACTGCTATTTGTTAATGCTTGGGAATAGCTTCTCCTTCCTATCATTTAACTCGTGAGTGAGGCAGAGCAGAGGTCAGTGTAATGCCAAAAGAAGATGATGGGCACGGAGAGAAGGGATCAGGTGTGCCTCTAAAAAAATTCACTACAAGCTAGCTGTAAGTTGTATGAAAAATAAGCTTGTTAACTCTGTAAAGGATGGGAAAGACCCTTCAGCGTGGGACTAACTAAAATTTGCATCGAACTCATTTAGCAGGGCTGGTTCTTTTCAAGTAACAACCTATAAAATAATTTCTTTTTCTAAGATGATCATCCGTCGCATTCTCTACATGTGTTTAATGTGATGGGGTAAATTCTGCATAGTAATATAGGGAAGTGGTATCTTAGATTCTTCTGTTACAAAAATAGAGGGCACCAGATGCTCTTATGAATTTTATTTTAATTTAGTGGAAGATATATCTGTATTTCTTGTGGTACAAGGTTCTCATTGGAATGTTCTTTGAAGTACAAAATCCCTGTCTTTTGTAGGGGTAGTGCTCTTCAGAAGAGGCTACGAGACAGGGAGAAGGAGATGGAAGCAGATGAACGGGATAGGAAAAGGGAAAAGGAAGAATTAGAAGAAATTAGGCAGCGCCTTCTTGCAGAAGGACACCCAGATCCAGATGCAGAACTCCAGAGGGTAAGTAGCTGTTGGTCTGACAGGAAGAAAAAGAGCCCTTGGTATTCTGGTGGTATTGAGCAAAATTTTGTCAGAGATTTGATAGTTAATATTGGCTCTGTTCGCTTTTTCTTAAAAAGAAGTCCAGATGAGCAATAAGAACACTGGAAACAAAAAATGACTTTCCAGATCTATGTTTGGATGGAGTATTCTGATTAATCAGTATTTCTGATTACAATGGCAGTAGTTGCATGTATTTGTTCTTGACTAACAGAGACTTCTTTAGGAAACAGAGGATCTTTAGATTCTTTTCAAATAGTGCTGTTTTTGAGAAAGCTTCTTTTTTTGCTAATTGTTTGTTTCATTGTAGATGGAGCAGGAGGCTGAGCGGCGTAGGCAGCCACAAATAAAACAAGAGCCAGAGTCTGAGGAGGAAGAGGAAGAAAAGGCAGAAAAAGAGGAAAAAAGAGAAGAGCCGGAGGAAGAGGAGGAAGAGCCTGAACAAAAGCCCTGCCTTAAACCAACTTTACGACCCATCAGTTCTGCCCCATCTGTTTCTTCTGCTAGTGGAAATGCAACCCCTAACACACCTGGTGATGAATCTCCCTGTGGCATTATTATCCCTCATGAAAATTCACCTGATCAACAGCAGCCGGAGGAGCATCGGCCCAAAATAGGACTTAGCCTCAAATTGGGCAAGTTTACATTCTATTTTAATGTTCCATACGGGATCAGAATGAAAAAATGCCAGTTCTCCAAATATATTGTATGTTTTGACATACTTGTATCAAGTCCTTGTTATCCAGATGCTGTGCTTGATTTCTCCTATCCAGAAGATATTTTTTTATAGATCTCTCTTCCAAAATCTGGAGGGGAAAAAGGGGAGGGAATTTTTGCCTTCCTCAGGGCTTAATTTTTTTAGGAATGCTCTGAGCTGGCATGAGTTATTTCCACATCCTTTTCCACCTTAATAGATCTCTAAATAACTCCATTAAAACTCATTGCTACTTTTCATTGATATGTGTTAGATTTAAGCCTTATGTTTATTCACGAAGACCCTTTTAAAAGAAGAAAACTGAAAATTAGATTATTGTTTTCTTCCTCTTAGAGTAGCACAGTGAATTGATGACAATTGCGAATGGAACATGAATGTAGAGTTCCTTAGTGCTTTAGCAATTCATGATGTTTTAAAAAAAAAAATTGTTCTGAGCAGCAGAACTAAGGATGTTTGTAATTATTATTTCAATTAACTTATACTGAGGCTTCAGTTTGAGCTCACACAATGTTAAGATCTTGAATGAAGAGAGACTGTGTGGTGTTAGGCTAACTGATTAACGCTTTTCCTATGACTAGATTCATTGCAACCTTTCACTTCTGTGCTCTGCCTCTGCTAAGGTTCGAACTCATGCAATAGTGCTCCCTTTAGTGAGGGTGCTAATTGGTTTCAGAGCAGAGAAAGAAGACCCTGTTTTTCAAAAATCTTGAACAAAGTTTGAGATTTTTACCTCCTTTGCCATTTTTATAACAGGGTTTGAGAGATTAAATTCCTGATGCTCGGCGTTCACAGACACTTATATAACATACAGACAGATATTCCTCAAGGAATGTGTGAAGAGCAAACTAGCTTCAGTTGCAGTTTATGAATATGTTGTTCTGTCTTTTGGGTTGTAGGTGCCTGCAATAGTCCTAATCAACCCAATGCTGTAAAAAGGAAGAAGCTCGCTGTGGATAGCGTTTTCAATAAATTTGATGACGAAGACAGTGATGATGTGCCCCGGAAAAGGAAACTTGTCCCCTTGGATTATGGAGAAGAAGATAAAAGCAGTATCAAAGGCAGTGTCAATACAGAAGAAAAACGCAAACATATTAAGAGTCTCATTGAGAAGATTCCCACAGCGAAACCAGAGCTCTTTGCTTATCCTCTTGACTGGTCCATTGTGGATTCTGTAAGTTGACTTATTTTTACCATTCACAAAAAAGCATATTTTTTTCCAGACAAACCTTGGAATTGAATAGAAAAACAGTGCTCCTGGGACACCAGTAGATTTGGAGCATCATCACTAAGTGGAATCAAAACCAGTACTGTATTTCTTGTCCATGTATAATACTTAGTCTGGCGTATGCCTGCTTATTTTTATGTGGTCTGTCCTGAATTGTTACTACAAATTGTCTAGCAGTTTCATGGAAGGGGGGAGGTCGGTCCTGTAAAACATGTTTGAATTGGCTGTCAGAAATACTTGCAGATGCCAAATCACTAAGGGTTATCGCATTGATAGCAAAATGTATCTTTTGCTAAGTAGTTGTTTGTGTCTTCTAGCTGCATATCTGGCAGTAGTGTTTCAAGACAGTAAAGTTTATGGAAATTACAGGGTTTTTTTTGTTGTTTTTTTTTTTTTTTTTTTTTTTCCCCCAGACACTAATGGAACGTCGAATTAGACCGTGGATCAACAAGAAAATAATAGAATATATTGGTGAAGAAGAAGCCACACTCGTTGACTTCGTTTGTTCTAAGGTTAGTATCTTCCACTTCCTTTGTGAAGTCTGGGTTGTGCTCCCTATTTAAGCTGCAGCAATGACTGCAGTATCTGTATTTGAAAGCCATCTGTTCTTAGCTTCTCTATGATATTGGTCAGCAGAGACAGTTGGTGTACTTGGAATCAGTATGTACCCTAATGTTTTACAAGTTACTTCCTTTAATGCTTATGCAAAATATATACGTGCTCGATGCTGTTACATAAATGTACGGAACTGGATTGAAGACATGAGCAGTTGACAAGAGCAGCTGTTTTAACTGATTTGTGTGGGTTCATGGGGAAAAAGCCAGGAGCTTGATTTTACATGCATTTTAGGATTAACTAGATTAACTTAAAAACCTTTTTACGTGCCGTTGCTTTAGTAGTAAGCAAATACTAAGGTTTTAGAGTTAGCATTAGAAGTCATTCTGCTAGACCTTTTAGCCATTGCATGACTTGTTTAAACTAAACTCTGTGTAGCTTCTTCCATCAAATTACAAACTAAATTCTAGTAACTTGCCTTTTAAAGTCTGTCACGACAACTCAATGGCTTTTGACCAATGGGAATCTCAAAATCTCTTTTCAGCTTTCATGGTACTCAGATTCATAATGGCTTGTCTCGGTTTATCTTTTAGGGCTACTGTATGAGAGGCAAAGCAAGTGACAGTTTTGTGGCACAGGTGGTTAGTAGAAAGAGAAAAGCAGAAGTTGAATGTTTGCCAAGCTTAAATTTATATATAAGCCATTTTCTAGTATTGAAAGACAACTTATTTGGTTCTGAAAATAAATAATTTTAAATACTTGACAGGCAGATGGAAAATTCAGTTATGAAGAGTGATACAGGTAGAATTTTGCCTTTGTCTTCCATTCTGTGATTAGGAATTCACTGTTGAAGGAAGGGGAGCTTATTCCTTAAATTAGGAGAGCTTAATGGGACGTGCAAGAATAGCCAGCAAATACAAGACCTGTTGAATCTCTGAAGCTTCCTGGAACTTGTTCTTCAGTAACCAGCCATAAAGTAGCACTCACTATGATGGAATCTGATGTAGTTTAATACTAATTTTTGCCCTGGCCAATACTGGGAACTGACAAACTGGAAATACTTTTTGCATGTGCAAAGCATTCAAAATCCTCGAGAAGTAACTGCTTTTTGTCCAAAGATGTTTGTGTGGTTTACACAAGAGTTTTCAGTCTTAAAAAAAAAAAAGAAATAATAAAATGTGTTTCTTTCAGGTTATGGCTCACAGCTCACCACAGAGCATACTGGATGATGTTGCCATGGTAAGCAGAACTTGTGTAACTGATATACCTTCTACATTACACTGAAGCTAATAGTCAATTGTGAGAAATAGTAGGAGTCTATAACAAAAATGTTTGGCATTGATAGAACACACATAGAAAACTTGCTTAGATCTGAAAGCTGTTTCGATTAAACAGATCATGCTAGCACAGGCATGATTTTGCAGTTACAGCATCTCGGTAGAAATTACTGATGCCTATTCAGAATTTCTCAGTATTCAGAAATGTGGAACAAAGATTCTGTTCCTAACAGTAGAGAGGTAAGAATCAAGAATAGCAGAACTGTGTCAGAAATACAAACATTTATTCCTTCTCAGTCTTGTAACTAGATTTTTATAATTAATGCTTTATCGAGTCTATTCCTAATTAATGAGCAAAAGGGTTTTTTTCTCTAGAAGAGTAAAAACTCTTTTTAGCCTGGTGTTGGAAGAGAGAAGCTACATGAAATAATGCTTCTATTTCACCATGTTTTCATACACTGGAAAGTGAATAAAAACTAATTGTTCGCTCTCTTCCAATAAGGAAACTTGGAGGCAAAGTTGGTAGGAGCCAGATTCATAGAAGTTAGTAGGTTGTTCTTGGTGTGACTAATAGGTGATCTGGGGAACTTCCTGAGACATGTTGTGCATGCTAAAAGTTTGCATGGATTCACGAAAAGCCTGGATAATAAGCTCAAGGAGGAGAAATCCATCGAGTGATTACTTAATAAATATCCAAGGAAGTTCCAAGCTGAAAATGAGCAGAGACTATGACAGAATTAAGGGAAAATACCGCATGTGTATGTCCTCTTCTTACATTCTTCCCAAGCCACTTTTGGAGCCGAGGATACTGGTACTTTTATCTCTTAGTGCTCAACAGCTGCATTATACAAGTATATAATTAAAACCTAGTCAAGTCAGGTGATAAATGCAGGTCAGAAATTCAACGAAGTTTTATCCAGTGCCTCACTCAAAGTCTTAACTTGGATTACGCTACCTCCACTTTGGAGTTCTGATGTGTCTAGGATTAGTCTTTATAACTGAAACACCTAACCTAAAAATAATCTATAAAATGTGTATTTCCTACAGGTACTAGATGAAGAAGCTGAAGTTTTCATAGTCAAAATGTGGAGGTTGTTGATATACGAGACAGAAGCGAAGAAGATTGGTCTAGTGAAATAAAGCACTCTCCTTGCTTCTAGGGTTCCATTTCAATTTTGGGCTTTTTTTTTTTTTTTTTTTTTCTTCATCATTCAAAGACTTTGAATTTTCTCTGTTCTCAGAGACTTGAGACTTGTATTTTTTTATGTAGAAAAATGTGAATTTTTTTGTCCTCTGCTCTGAGGCCCTCTTTACCCTTATCAGTTAGTTATCTGAATCCTGCATTGGTTCTCTTTATAATTCACAAGGTACAATTACCGGTATGTTTTATAAGCTGCAGCTACTGTACATGCTCTCTGGTAATTTTGTTATGTTACTCTGATTCTTGTAAATATTAAGGAAAAAAAAGCCCCTGTTTTGCAAAACATTTGCACTTAATGTGGAACTACATCAGTTACAGATGAAGACAAATGATTTTATTGCAAATTTATGAGCACGGTTTTTTTTTGCATACTCTCCCTCTTTTTATTTAAGGAATGATCAGAATACAATTTAAACATAAGTGGCTTTCACAGAACAGCCTTGTGTGTTCATTTGGTCCCCTCATCTGACTCTGGAAAAGGAGTTCCCTCGGACTTTTAATTCTGATGTGAACCAGCAGTAGTCTTGGTACTTCGTTGCCCGTTTAGAATTGTTAATGAAGCTGGGAACTTAATCTCCTGCAGATGGTCCGCTTCTTTCCTAGAAAGTGCGAATTGCAGGAAGTTTTTTATTCTTTGCTCAGTTTAAACAAGAACAGGACCACAATTCAGTAAGTGCTATTTAATGATTATTATTTTTTTAAAGTAGGATATCTTCTCCTCAATTTCATTTTAGCCCTCCCCTGTTATTCCTTCTGTCTCCAAAATAATCAGACAGATTTTTTAAAAGAAATTATTTTTAAAAACTTTTTTTTTTTTTAGTATTTAGGGAAAAAAATACCTGTTTGGATGTAACTGACCATAGCAGTTAACAAAAACTATATCATAAGTTTTCAAACAAAGCTGAAGTCTTGTTTTTATTCATCCTGTTAAATTAGCCCTGACTTTTGTTTTCTACTGTAAGCAGTCTGTTGTCCACAAAAAGAGGGTGATATTTTCCTGCCTTGTTTGTATGGGTTTTTATAAATAGGCTGATATGGTATAAATGATGAGATGTACTGTAAACTGCATTTTTTATCTCATACCTGGGTAAGACAACAAATCGATAATGTGCTATGAGCTGTTTTGATTGCAGGAGGACTGTGTTCCAGGGAGCAAACTGTCTCAAAAACATTTTTAATTTTTAAACACAATTCTTAATAGCAAACAAATTAAGTAAAGGTGTTCCAGTATCTCTATATTGTATTTAACTGAAGGATACAGGTTGACCTGTTCAGAAAACATAACTGTGACCTTGAGTTACTAGTTCTTTGTATCTGGAGAGGACACTTGAAAACACTGTTCTTAACAAATGGGATCGTGTAAAGGTTCCACCATGTAAATATTTCAGATATTAAAAATGTATATATTTGATTTAAGGGCTGACATTCTTTTGGAGTCTTGTGCAGCATGCAGTTATATTTAGTACTGCTTTCTGAATCAACAAGTGTTCACTAATTAGGGTTGGGGCTTTTTAAAACTACCTCCTGCTTTGTCGGGTGACTAGAAGCCTGCAAATGCAGATGTGATCCCAATGTGTTCTTTCTCATCCCTGTAATACACATCACAAAATGTTCTTTTTTTAACTTGACGTGTAACGCTCAGATGTTACTTTTATGTTGTGCTTGAGTTTGCGTAAGGATGTTTTGGTTTACATAGTTATATGCTGCAACCTTCCTCTTTTTTTTCCTGCAACTTGATGTTACCCAAAGAAATTACTTCCCCATTCTCCCCATACAGTTTTGCATCAGGATTTACCAAAAAATCTCCAAATTCTAAATAAATTCAAAACTTGCTCTGTTTCTACTAAATACAGAGAAGAGGGAAAGTGAACTTCATGAGTGGTTTTTGTCCTGCTAATATGGCATTCTTGCTGTCATTATTGGTAGTTAAACAAGCCGAACGCGACAAATGCCACTATGTGACAGATTACCTGGTGTCTTTGTTGAGATTCTTCAGTGAAAACTCAAGTTGTGAAACTTCAGCTTATTTTCTTCTGCCCTAAACTAAAGCTGTATATTCAGCTATTATATTGTTTATGTGTTGGAGGTAAGGTTGTACTCTTCCTTTCCTAAGGAGACTGAAGGCGTCTGGGTGAGGAAGACATCTAAAACTTAAGCTGGAGCGTTAAATATCCAGCTAAAGAAGTATTTAGAAGCAGTTGTGACATACTAAAATAAATTATTTTTGTGGAAGTTGAGGTTTTCTCCAGTGGAGGAAAGAGGAAGGAGTGTTCACTGTAGCATCTCTGGTTTGGCTTATGCAATTACTTCAACAAATTTTCCTCTTTCAAAATGCAAAATGTTGCTTTATAAGGTCACTTCTAGTGTTTACCTCTTACTCAAATTAGTGTTGCTTCTTCTCAGGGGTAACAATATATTTTGTGTCTGTGATGCTGGGGCGTACAACGCATTATGTACTGCTGAGGGGTTCTTCATATAGAAAGTAACTTCCGTTCGTTAGCTTTTTCTTTCAACACAGTAACAGAATTATTTCAAGGTAAACTTGGAAATTTGGGGTAGAAAAAGCCTTTTTGGCCAACATTACAACATTTTACTGTCTGAATATGTGGTTTAATACACACTGTGTTATGTCAGTGAATGCACAGATTAAGAGTATACTGAGAATGAGATCCATTAGCAAAGTATGTATGTTGCCACTGGGTATTCAGTGCAACATGCCACAGTATGACCTATTCTGTGATGGAAATGTACGTCAGAAGTTACACCTAGTGCATAAAGGTGGGGGGGGTGTCAATGTTTGTGCAACGGAACTGGATATACTAGTGTTTGATCTGGACTTTACTGCGGGTCGAGGCTTTACACCTTAACCTAACACATGCACTTAGTCTCCTGACAGTTGTTCTGCATAACTGCCATTTAGTGTGGTTTGGAATATGTGAGTACAAACTATGAAGTATCATTGTTTTCATTAGTGTGCACTGAAATGAGATGGGAAACTGTGAACAGGTAAGATCCATTACCAAGACCTACATATTTTTGTACTAACGTTAATTTGATAAGAGAAGCTTTTTTGTTTTTAGAATATTTAACCTGTTCACATACTAATTTGGTTTTTCTAATTTAATAAAACGGTTGGGCTTGATCTTAAAGGTCTTTTCCAACATAAATGAATCTATGAATTTGGGTGTTTCCTTCCTCCCTTCTCTTTAAACAGGAGCCTGCACTAAAAATAACCATTTAACTAGATAATTGTGGCTCTAAATGTGGGCAGGGGGAAAGCCCCAAGCAGTAAGCTTAGTTTCTCACTGAATTCCTGTTTCTTACTGCTAGTGCTTTGCTGTTAACTGAGAGAGAAGCATTAAACCTTTCATGCTTTTACTAAATGGAGTCACTAGCTAGCTACTGGCAGCAGTAGTATTTTAGAAAGGGGTTACACTTAAAACTAGAAGCTGTTGGGTTTTATATTACAATAGGGTCATGCTTTTTCATATTCTATATGTTTTCCTATGGAGGAACATAGGATGCCATGCATGCAGACTTACACATTGGTACCCAGCCGTGCAGTGTGAGCAGCGTAAGGTATTGTTGATAGACATTTCATCATAGATCAAACTGATACCGATAATATAAATAGAGAATAATCCGGTACAGCTGTTATGTCCGTGTTTGGTTTTGTTTTTTTTTTTTGTTTTTTTTTTTTTCTTAAAATGACAAATAGCTTTATTTGGTTAATGGTTAGGCATCACTTTTGGTGAAAAACAGCTTCTTTTAAATGCACTTCATGTGTATACAACCTACTGAAACTCAGAATTTGTGTCAAAGTGCTCATGTGAAATGGAACTTTAATGTGCAGTACTTCTGTGCCACTTCCATTTTCCCATAGATCCTCCTGTAGTGCAGTCAAATGGTGAAATACAGCATTGTTTTAAACATGCAGAATTACATGGCCTCTCAACAGATTTTATTTTTGTATTTAGAATGATTACATGTATTATGGCATTTCCTATATATATGTAAGTAACCCAACTAGGTTATGCATTTTGGAAAAGGAATTGTGGATCACTCTTCGAATATATCATGCTAAGGTAAGTTTATATAATATATATATCAAGGTAAGTTTCAAGTTTGAAATTGCCTTTCTTCCACAAATGAGTCACGGTTCTACTAGAGGCTTCTTGAAAAGAATGCTGCGTTGGCTTCAGATTGTTTTAATATTGTTTTTATGTTGAAATGCAAAGATCCCTTCGTGTTATTTTCATGCCTTTTTTTTTTTTTTTTTGGTGGGACCATTTTAAAACAGGGTTACTAGCTTGTGTATGACTCTACTTCAAAACAAAACCACCCAGAAGTGGTATTTTTTCCTACTACCCCTCTCTTCACTGGATAATGTTGCCCACCGGGTTGCACAGGCCAAGCCAGCTTTCCCTTCCAAGGCAGCTCTTGGCTGAGGTTTCCAAGACTGCGCACTCTAATATCCAACATTTTTATATATATATATATATATATATTTTTTTTTTTTTTAAATTCAGACCAAGTCCCTCCCTTGCCTAACGCGCCTGCTCCTCCTCTGTCACGTTTCGCCCCCTCCCCCCCCCAGTGGTTACCCTCCACTTATCCCCCATTTCGTGCTTTCCCCTAACGGCGCGCTTCCCGCCGCTCCCTTCAGAAACGCTCCTTCGTGCCTCCCCCGTGTCGGCGGGTGCCGCTCCCCGAACCGAGGGGCCCGGACGCCGCCGGGGTGCCGATTTGGCCTTAAGGGCCCGCCGCCTCCCCGGGTCTGGCGGGGCCGCCCCTCAGTGGCTGTTGGCCGCCACCGGCGGAAGTGAGGTCACGGAGGTGGGCGGGGCCCTGGCCGGAAGCGAGCGGGGCGGCGAGGAGCCGGTGGCAGAGCCCGCGGGAGAGGCGCCGTGCAGGTCGGTCTGTCAGCGGCCGCGCGTGGGGGGCCGGGCAGCCCAGGGTACGCCGCCGCCCATCTCGCAGGTGCCCGTCGCCCGGCGGGCCGGGCCGGGCCGGGCCGGGCAGCGTGTGAGGCGCGGGATGGGCGCGCTGCGCCACCCGGAGCCGGGGCGGGGGCGCCCGGCAGGCCGGGCGGCGAGGAACCGGCCGGGTCGGCGGTCTTGGGGGCGACCGGGGCCGGTGTTTGGGCCAGTCCTGCGCCACACTCCTGCGGGCCGGGGCGGGGTCCGCGGCCGCTCCCCGGGCCGGGCGGAGTGGGGCTGGAGTGGGCGGGGTACACACGAGTGGGGCTGCGGTCGGTCTCGCTGCACCGGACCCGGGGAGATGGTGGGGTCGGGCGTGGGCTCGACCCTCGCGGGCAGCGCCGCGGCCTTTCTGGGAGCCGCTGGCCCCGCCTGGGACCCGGAGCGGGCTAGCCCAGGGGGAGCGGGGCCGCTGCCTGCTGCCGCCGGGGACAGGGCTGACGGCGAGCTCCGCGGGGCCTGTAGTGGTCCCTCAGGAAGGCGGTGGCCGCTGCTTGTTGCTTATTGGAGAGGATAAAGCAGGGGTTATACCGCGTTTGCTGTGGCCGGTCGTCACTTGCTTCGCTTTCTCTTCCAAGTTGAGAAAGCGTTGTAAAGCGTACTTGTACGTTGCCCCTGCTTACTATGCTTAAGATAAATGTGTGAAAACTACAGTTGTAACTCCTGTTGTTCTTATTAAGGAAAACTAGAGGAAGCAAGGGAGAGATCTTTTTAAAAGTCAGGCTGTTTTAATATTAACAGCTTCGTTAGAAAAAATGTTTTAGTGAGTCCCTTTTCAAGTAAAGCAAGTAAAAATTTAATTTGTGTCTGTTTATGCACAGTTCACTTCTAGATTTCATTTGTTCATAGTTAAATTTAAATAAATGAACACCCTCAAGTTCGAAAAGTAGGGGAAAAAAAAAGTTGTTTGGGAAGATGTTCTGAATCCGTTTTCTGGTCTCTTGAGTTTTTAGAAGTTGTGTTGTTTTTGGTTTTTTTTTTTAACAAACCATAAGTTTTGTGGTCTGTTAGACACTGTCATTCAAGGTTTGGTGCAACTCTTCTGTCAGTTACTCCTCACTGTCTTCAGTTTATCTCTACTCTATGTTAGCTGGTTTTTTATTTGGCAAGGTTTTGGTGGTTTTCTTTACCAGCCTTTGAATAGGATTTTGTGGGTTGGTGTTTTGTGTCGGGGTTGTTTTTTTTTCCCTCCTCTAATTTAATTAGAATTTTGACGTGCTGCTGTGTGAAAAATTTCATTCTGATACTGGATAAAAATGCTCAGCTTTTTCCTCTGTGGTGGCCCTGTCACTGGAAACTTACCAATAGCAGCCTTAAAACAACATTGTTTATATTCTGTGGCCCAACCAAAGAACAAGAACAAAAGCTTTAAAAGTAGAAGCAATGTAATGCCTATTTATTTTCATCTAATCTTACGTTTCATTATATTTTAAATTAGATGAGCTCTGTTTTTAATTACAAATGTGGAAGAAAGCCATTTTGGTGAATGCTATGTTCTCTTTCTTTTTCCAAACAGTTTGCATACTCCCACCAGACTTGTTAAATTGGTGTTGCTTCCTAATGGCTCTTTAGTGTAAGCTACATCCCTGCTGAAGTTAGCAATCACTATGCGCTAGTCTTGTAAGACATCTGTTTATCTGTAAGTAGAAACAGCTTCTGTATCTTAGTATGTATGAAAAAAGGCTTAACTCCCTCTTTAAGTAACATGCTGTCTTGCAGCACTTCTGACTTGCTGCTGTCGAAAGTGAGAGGCTTTGCTTTGGGATGTCCTCCCTTGTATGAGTTTTTTGAGACCCCTCCAAAAATTAGTTGAGTGTACTAAACCAGCAGAAAATATTCTTGTTTTCTTTTCCTGGATTTTTTTTTTCTTCCATTTTAGTAAGTAAAATGTACTGTAAAGAGCACTGATGAGTGCTGGAGTTGGCACAATGTAGGAGCCACTTGGGATGGAAGTGGGGACTGGCGCTCCACCCTTCAGGCGGTGGTTTATTCACTTCCCTATATTTTATGTAACCAAGCCAGTGATTTATCTGGGCCTACTCATTGTTTCTTAAAATTGTGTGTTTTTCTGGAACTTACGTAGTTATATCACCTTCTTCCTCTTCCCCCTATGTTGCTTTATCCTTCTTTGTTATGGAGCACATGGTTTATTCATGTTTGCATAGGAAAATGTTAGCATGTGACTTTTATGGAAGAATGTATAAAGCTATTAGAAGCATATGGCATGTTTATGTACATTTAGCTGATACATAAAACCTACCACTAGGGGAAATGAATGCACATTAGTTCTTAGTTAGGCTCAGCTGAAATACTGTTTGATGTAGCTCTAGGTCGCTCCTAGGGCATTACATATTGAAGATACACTTGACCATTTAAAATCTGGATGTAACTCAGTCATCCTTGCTTGAAGATTCCCCTTGAGCTTATCAGCAATCCAAAACCAAACAACTTGGAGCAATTGTACTCTGCTGAGATAAAAACATACAAGTTGTGCTCTGAGCAAGCATGCAGTGCTTCTCATTTATTGCACAAGAAGGAATGGAGAACTGTTTTGAATGATTAGTTTGTTGCTGGCTTACTTCCGTGGCTGATGAACTAATTTGATAACGCCTAGACGCTTATTTTTATGCTGGAAAATCCCTATTATGACCTCTTAGTAGAGATGTGATACAGTTTGGTATTATGGTGTAGATAGAAAATAGTTATCTTTGGTCTGTGTGAACTCTCAAAATTGGTGTAGGGAGGGGATGGAGAACTTGGTCATATAAGAACAAAGGCTTTTTACATATCTTTTTCCTTTCAGCATCTCAAGAGGAAAGATCCGTTTTGTATAGAAATAAGTGATTTCCAGAGGACAGCCCCAATGACAGAACTGTCTGCGCATTTACCCCAGTTTCAGCATGGGCAGCTGACAGAAAACTTCCCTGATAACCACCTCAGCAACACCGTACGTAACAAACAATTTTAATACCTGGTAGCAGTTAAATCAGGATGAATAGTGAGCATGGATGAAAAGACAGTTCTGAACCCTAGAAATCTGTTTGTTGGGGGGAGTAGTTTTCTCTATCTGGACTGTTGTGGTGATAAGCAGTGCCAAAAGAAATATTATGTAAAGTATTTGATGTTCTAAACTCATTTTTATATACAAATAAGACTTCTCCCAGTTTAGAGTGGTGCTGCAGTGACCAAGCCCTCAAGAAAAATAAGAAAATGAGGTGGGGCACTGCCATGTCAAACACTGACCTTTAGAGGGTTTAGTGAGCTCTCTTGATCTAGCCTGGCTGTGGTCTGCTGGATTCACAGGTTTCTCAGTCACGGAGTTAATTTTAGTCTAGGTAGAGCTTGAAGCCTTGGTTTTGTTGTTGCTGTTGGGCTGCTCCTATGCAGGAAGAGCAGCGCTGTCATACTTGGGAATAATTGTCAAGGTGCTCTCAGAGTTCTGGAGGATTTGGAGGGGGGGAAGAGGGAACTCAAACCATAAAGTTTTATATGATTGCTTTGAAAGACCTAAGCACATAACTGTTGCTAAACTGTAGTCGTACTGCATGTGTTTTGGTAAAACCAAGTTTAGATGATCTACTTGGGTGTGGTGCTCAGGCTCTTGGATTTGTCATGCTCAGTTCTTTGTTCCTGCTATGGCTCTGAAATATCAAGTTTCCTTGTGACACAGAAATGCTCTTGTGAGGCTGGGCCACTTGTAGCCGTGTTTATGGCAGTGATTCAAGAGAATATTTTGATCCCTGCTCGATAACTCTTACATGCAATCCAGCATTTTAAGTAGAATTTTGAAAAATCTTTGTCTTTATCTCAGATCAGCATCCTGATATATCAGTGAAAATATAAAACATTTGAAAATTTATTTTTAAATTAAGAAGTCAGTCTGACTTAAGACCTTACCGATTACAGAAACTGTTAATGAAAATAGAAAGGTGGAAAGTTTCCACTTTCCTACTGCATCCTTTGTGCATCCTTTTACTTCAGAGGACATGAAAAAGGTTTCTTTTCATCTTGGACAGGTGAGAGATTAACTTTTATTGAACGCTTCTGCCAGTGTTCTGCCAGAAAAGGCAGAGCTCGGTGATAAGCTGTGGGCTCACCATCCTTACGGTTAACTTGGCGATGCTCCTTCCCAGGAGGAGGGTTCTCTCCCAGGGATGGATGGTTCTATTTACTTCTCACTGACAGACTGTACTGATGAGTAGCTACTACTTGTGCTTTGTCTTTCAATGTTTAAGTGTAACTCTCAGTGTAGTTTCAATACTTAGTTGTAATGATTTTTCTCCCCTACACACATCCACTATGTTTTTGTACGTATGTACAAAAATCCTTTACTGCTGAAGTATATGTGGCTTCTGTGGCTAACGCTCACCATGTGAAATCACTAAGTTCTGTAATTTGCCATCTCTTCTTCCAGTCACACACCAAGAGTTCAGCCCAGTTTTCAATATCTGTCACTGTATAATGACCTTTAAACATACATGGTGTATATGAGAACTAATGAAGTCTGTGCCTACTGTGAGGCAAGGGGCTCTGCTCCTGGTGTATAAATCTGGATTTAATAAATAAAAACTTTTTATCAAATATGCTAGTTCTTTATCTCTTGGTTCAGGGGCATTGCTCTGGGTTTGCTATTAACTATTGTCCCGATAGGGGGAAAAAAAACCCTATCATTTGCTTTTGATATTGTTTATTCACTTGAAAGCGCGTAGTTCATAACTTACGTTTGCTTACGGTGTTACAACAGGTGTTACTGACTTTTTAGCTTCAGAATTTTCACTTTTAACTATGTCTGAGGAAAGTGAAGAGTCTGTTCCTTTGCTTCCACTTCAGCAAGAGTCCATGGCCTCTGCTCTGTTTAATACTGATCAGGTAGGATATGAGTGCACTTTGTTCTTTTAACAACAGTGGGGAACGCGCATGTCACATTTAGCTGCGCTTTTAGTAGCCTCAAAGGACAACTTTTTTTCTAGTTTTAACAGCAAATGACAGAATAACTCTTAACTCTTTTGATGCTCGTCTGGTTTCCATGCACTGTGTCTTAACATGTGAAGGCATTTTGTGATTGTGTCTTTGTTCCTAACTAGTGGAAGGAATAAAATGGCATATATTGGTCTAATTTCTTGGATTTTTTCTGTTTGTTTGGATTTGCAGTTTTTTGTGGTGGTATGCTAGTTAATCAGGCTTTTCCTTTGGCTGTTTTTGTGTTTGCTTTGCGAAGCTGTAGATTTTTATTTTACTTTTTATATTTCTGTGCCTTAGATAGGGGTAAGTTCTCCCTCATGCAGGACTGCTATTACAGCAGAGAAAGAGCAATGTGTTCTGCAAGCATGCAGGAACTTCCATACTAGGTCTGCTTTATTTGTGAGGTGTTCTAATGCTCTGATCATCTCCAATGTACTGTTACTTATGGTCATCTTAGGCAGTTTATTTAGACAGGTAAGCTTATTGTTGTCTTGTTGTAGACTGAGACTAATAGAGTATTTTCACTAGCAAAGTGAAAAAAGTTGCATTTGAGCTATAATCTGTACAAGAAGAACTTCAGTTGCAACCAGCATTTCAGAACAATTAAACATAATCTCTTTATTTGCATTCTCCTATATTCCTGTTTCTATCTGACTTTCAATAATTGTATGTGAGGACTTTGCACAAAATACCTAGTGATTTTTAATGAATCTCTCATTAAGTAAGAAATAATATTAAACTGAAAATTTTTTTCAGGACATACTTTTAAGTTAATGATACTAAATTAAAACTAAGGTTAAAACCTTAATTGTAAAAATCTGGTTGCCTGCTAGTTTTAATTGCTTGCTTAAGACAATTTTAGTGTGGTTTTTTTTTTTTTCTCCCCTTATATTCAGTTTCCTTTTTGAAAAATAAAGCAAATTTTCTTAGAGGACAGTTCTTGAGACCCTGCTGAACTCAATCCTGAGGATACCACAAAAAGGAGTAAGCAGGCAAAGCATTTGATATGTATTGTTACTTTGTAATGTTTTGTAAAAGCAAACTTTTCATGAGTTGAGGAAGTTGTAAAGCTTCGACCAAGGTTTTAGCAGTGTCAGTGTTTGCAGTTCAAAGTCCAGGGACTTGTGCTTCTTAATCACTTAAGTGGTTTTGAAAACCCCACTATGAGTTCCTGAGTGTGTGCTTAACATCTTATCTTTTCTGAGGGTGGGGCTGGGAAAATTCACTATAAAGAATCTCCAGAATTACTACTGATTTATCAAAAAATTGCAGTGAATTGATGAGATACAAGTCAGCAATTATGTTTGGAAATGCTATTAAGAACAGGTAATGAGACTTTAACATTACATGTTTAAGGAAAAAATTACCTGCATAAGAGTACTTAAGCAGAAATACATTAGGTTATTTTCAATTCCGTATCTTATGTCTAGAGCAATTTTACTAAAACTAAGTGATATTTTAAAGGTATTGCAAAAGGTATCTTCCTTCAGTTTGTTGTCCGTTTTAATCTAAAGCTGCTTTAGTGCACCTAAGCTGAACTGTTTGTAAATGAAAAGTCTTTGTATTACATCTCTTATGTTAAACCTCTTGAGGGAGTGGAACAGTACAGCATTGACTTTGGACATGGTAATACCGTAAAAAAAAAAAAAAAAAAAAAAGTAGACTTTATAAGCATTTTAAGGCTTCTTTAGAGTGACTGGTAAACATAATATGGTTTTGTTTCTTTGTAGTCCAGAACAGGTGAACTGCAGCTCACTCTCCTGTTGTGTTCTCTGTATGTGCACACAACATATTAAAGGCTGAATGCCGCCTGCTGATGGGGCTTCTTGGAGAGGGGACAAAAGGTTTGTGACAACAGGAGGGGTGCAGGCCTGATTATTTACTTGTAGGTGCTGTTCCCAGTCTGTGTTCTTGCTTGTGGTTAATCTTAATTCCATTGAAAGTCTACCTCTGTCCTTGTGTTTGAATTATACCCTTGGTATTTCCTGTAACAGTATCAGGAAGGTTAGGAGACTCTTCTGTATCATCAGCAAGGGTGGTGGAATTTCTTCAGTGTCAGTGGAAGGATGTGGCAGTAGGATCCTTGGGAAAGAAGATAAAGAATCTGCACGCTTAGCTCATCTTGCTAAAACTTTGGGATCGAATCTCAGTATAAAGACTGAGAATTACCCGAGTTTGGTCATCATTTCTTTGTTGTTCTTCTTGCTAAAAATGTGGGAACACAATACCTTGTGAAACTCCATTTTAGTGTTTATTCTAGTTACCATGTTACGCCCACTACAGTACACTAAGGGAAGTAGAAATTTTCTTGGAACTTTCACGGAGTTAGGTTCATAAATGTCTGTTTGGCATTATTTCTAGGAACAGATATAGTTAATTCTTGTCAAGCCTGGAGTAATTACTGCCTTGCACCCTTGTATCAACTGTAGTTTGGACCAAGGTAAAAAGCTGTCTGCCTTTTTCCAGCTTTGTAAATTGTATTTAAAGGAAAGGTGACATAGGCTGTTAGATTCACCCAACCCTACTTTCAGCTGCTGTTTTTAATATAAATGCTTCTAACATAACCTTGTGCTCCTATTATTTTGAAAACTATGTGATGCAATTAATCACTACTGTTAAGTCCTTGCTGCAGCAAGTGTTCTTGACAGTAAATGTTACCTTACAAGTTTCCCCCTCAGGATTATCTTTAGCTTAGTGTACAGAAATATGATTGTGGATGGTTGCTGAGAAAACGTTTTTTCTATGTGTTGCAGAATGACAACAGTGAAAGACGTCGCCATGACAATAGTGAGCGCAGAAGAAATGACAATCCCGAGTCTGAGACCAATGGACAGCCACAAAACAACATTCAGCAGGTGGTGGAACAAGACGAAGAAGAAGATGAGGAGCTGACACTGAAATATGGCGCAAAACATGTGATTATGTTGTTTGTACCTGTCACACTTTGCATGGTGGTCGTTGTTGCAACCATCAAGTCTGTCAGCTTTTATACACGCAAGGATGGACAGCTGTATGTATCAATTTTTTCCCCTCTATCTTTTAAATGGACTTACTTACATAATTTTCTTTAATCACCATTTCTTCAGGAGTCTAATTCAAGCAGTGAACTCCCTCTTGCCTCC
The DNA here is from genome assembly GCF_965231255.1 of Vanellus vanellus. Lineage (NCBI taxonomy): Eukaryota > Metazoa > Chordata > Aves > Charadriiformes > Charadriidae > Vanellus > Vanellus vanellus. Next base: position 31,535,458 of record NC_138911.1, on the reverse strand, counting down.
CTTTTCCCCTCCACCAGCCTGAAGATAGTTTTGTTTTATTCCTTCCAGAAACCAGACTCTATATTTGTGGCACTATTGGCATTTGTTGTCTGTCGAGTGACCAGTCAGAATAATATCTTAGTTGTTACTGCTTGATTCAAACCCTCGTCCTCATTTTAATGCTTCGTTGTGCCCCGTGGTATTTATAAAATACTCAGTCATGAGCCAAAGCCATTTCAGTTATCTCTGCTAGAATACAAAGGTATTGGAAAAGGAAAAAAACTTATTTATAGGAAGTAACGTACATGTTAAGTTCTGGTTTGTCTATGCTGTTTGATAAAGAAATTCAAATGCAAGAGGAAGATAGCTTTATGAAGTTCACTTCTGTTGCAGTTACAGAAACTTTCCTGGCAGGTTTCCTGTATAGTTTGGTTTTTTGTTGTTGTTTTTGGTTTGGTTTTTTTTTTTTTGGCAAAATATTAATGTTGCCAAAAAAAAGTACTTTCAGTGAAAGCTGATTTGAGAGAAGGGAGACAAAGAACACTGAGCCTGTCAGAACCTCCAGCAAATCAGTCTAAATGTTCCACTGTGAAAACGTTTAGACAAAGTGGTTCAAATTGTGTTTGGCTTTGAAATGTTTGTATAATACAAGCATGTCATAAAATATTTCAATAAAATACAAAGTTCTTTTTCACTATCAAAGTTGTTGATCAAAGAATTATTTTTTATATTTTATGGTGTTTTCTCCCTCCCCCTTTCCTCCCCATAATGAAGTGTTTTTTTCCCCAGGTTGTTGTATTTCTTTAACAAAAAGAGAGTTGAGCCCATACATTGTTTTGTTGAAATCGCTGGGGAACCTTTCATAGTAAATCCACTAGATGGTGTGCTTATAAAGGTCTAACTGCAGTAATAGTCTAATGATTCATAGCGTGTAATTGTATCAAACAACTTGGAGTTCTGGTTCTTGTTTGTTTAACAAAGTAGAAAATAGTAGTAATATAAGAATGTAGGAAAAGCAAGTCGTCTAAGGAATTTTTTTTTTTAAATTTGCCTAATATGATATTATGCCGCCTTTCAAATTTTGCCTAAGTAGAAAATAGCTGTTGCTTTTACAGCTCTGAATTGGAAGATTACTGCAATTTCATTTGATGTTGGCCTCACATATCAGAAACATTTGTGCATTCAGTGGCATTTCAGTTGACTCTTTGTTGTTGTAGCATCTACACTCCTTTCACAGAAGAGACAGAGACGGTAGGACAGAGAGCTCTGAATTCAATTCTCAACGCGGCTATCATGATCAGCGTTATCATTGTCATGACCATACTCCTGGTTGTGCTTTACAAATACAGGTGTTACAAGGTGAGTTTAAATATAATTGACTTGAGTAATTGTGCTAGTTTTATTTATTAGGACAGATTGTCAAGAATGGAACAAAGTGAAGCGTTATCAAGGATGAGTGAGCAAAAGTAGCAGAATTGGTGATTCAATTGACTGTTTCAATTTTGTGACTTCTGTTCCTTTTGCCTCCCCATTGTGTCAAAGCTCAGTGCTAACACTGCTGGCTGTTTTGTCAGTTTGAATTAGGGTGGCATTGCTTCCTGTTCCTCTGAAATGTACCACGTACTGAAATCTTCCTGTGGTCAAGAGCTACAAAGTGCAGATCTGGTCCTACAATTTGAAATCTATTCGGGACTTCAGGGGCTTTTCAAGGGCTCCCCTCTCCCCACCCTGCCCCCAGTATAGAAGTCTCCCAACAGTGTGACGTTTGTGTGACTCTACATGCCAGGCAATATCCTTATAGCAAACAGAGACTCTAAGGCTCTTTTGTGAAAGACTTCAATCATGTAATGATTTAATCTCGGCAAGTCCAAGCTTAGCATAAATAATTACAATGTCACCTGCCTGGGAGGAGTTGCTCATGAAAATTCCTGGTGGTCTTTTGGCCTTAATGACCCATTTGACAAGGCTTGGCCTAATAAAATTTCCCAGCCTGCAGTCAGAACCTTTAATCTGTTTTCATAGTTGTAATACAGGCAGTGGGATCCATTCACTGGCACAAAGCTTTGCTCCACTCTATTTTGTTTTCAAGAGTGAAAAATAGTTTTGGTCTACGTGGCTGTGGGTGAAACCTCTTTACAGAGTATTTGTGGAATGACTGGTAAAATGATTTTTGCCTGAATCTGTGTATGGCTTGAAACAGTGTTTTTTAAAGTATGGACCTTCTATTTCATCACAGTGCACAGTGTGGCGTTAAATCTGAACTGACAAAGTTTTGTTGTTTGGTTTTTTTTGTTGTTGTGGTTTTTTTTTTTTTTTTTAACTGTCAATTCTGTCCATTCTAATGAAGTCAAATAACTGATGTATTTCACCTAGGTTCCTTGGCAGCCAGTCAGTTCTCCTCTGGTGCTGAAGGCATCAACTAGTTTTCACTAAGCTTTTGACATTTCTGCCTTCCTTCTTGACCTTACAAAGCACTGCACTTTCTTCTTACAAAAATAATTGTTGTACTAAAAAATTAGAATGATTAGACAAGAGAAATTTCCTGTAGTTATATTTTATACTAATTAAAAGAAATAATTAACTTATTTTTAGAATTGCTGACAGAGTATTTCAATGCTGTTGTATTAGAATGCTGTAAAATGTAGTTACCTGTCCATTGAACTCTATTTCACGTGCAGTTCTGTATGTAGAACGTAGTCTAGATTATGGGGAATGGAATTTATAATGAAAGAATGTTAGGGCTCCAGCTGGTAGTGCTAATTTGCTTATCTTCACAAGATTTTTATCTGAAAACTCCTTTGAAGAAAGGAAGTACTATTTCAGCTTTACTGCTTTTAGTTTCTTATGTTTCTCCTGTGCGTGATAAGTTAAGCGTGGTCCTGATTCTAGCTCCTAAATCTAACCAGAAACAGCATCTTCGAAAGTGATTATATTTGACTAGCTTTTAATTTGAATATATTTTATTATTCTCTGCATTCTTCATTGTTTCAGTCTTCCTAACCAAAATCTGGCTGCTGCAGCTCATTTTAATTCTCTGCATTCTGCAATCCTTAGTTTTTATTCAGGTTGTAGAAGGCAATACCGACTCTGTACCAACAATGAATTAGTGTTGAAGCTGTTGTCAAATGAAGAATGAAAATTCTTCAATGCGAAGGCAACAAACCTGTTAAGGTATCCTGCTAGGAAAACAGTAGCCAAAACTTACAAAAAATACTTTGGAAAAATCACGTGTTTGAAAAGAAGCTGGTGATGGAAAATGCTATAGCAAATGAGATAAATACTGAGAATAAAACAAACATTTGCTTGTAAAATGCCAACTTATGTTAGATCTTGAAACTACCTCCTTTAGTACTGTTGGCAGTAGTTATGCAAAATGTGTGTAAACATTTGCTGGACTATGGCCTTGGTGTTTGACATTGTTAGCATTTTAGTCCTTACTAGAATGAAACATTAATAGTTACGTTATTTTCTTAAGTGGTAAGTTTAAGAGCTAGTACTACAAATAAAAGAGCTATAGATTGAAGTCCTGTTATTATTAAAAGAAATTACCTGGTGTGCTTTGCTGTTTTCTTAAAATGGTTTCAGCTAGTTTTACAGAGAAATAAAATTACTCTTGTTAGGTCACTACTTAGATATATAGGTAGCTCTACAAGTTGTTTGAAAGTTGGATTCTGTTTCAGGTACCTATCAGTCTTCAGCTTTAGTATGTTTTTTCCCCCGCTTGCTATGAGTGGTGACAGCTTGATGGACTGAGACAGATACTTTGGCAGTTTTCCTGCAGCATCTTTACAGACACCATGCTTATTACATGTGGGAAATTCTTAATTCTTTTTGAGAATACACTAGCAAATATGGAAAGTTAAATTACAGGCTTTATTAGGTTGAAGGTTAAATTTGAACCTGTTTTGAAAGACAGTGTGAAGGAGGAGAATGAATGTTTCAAAAATTGCTGAGAATTTTAAAAATGCTTATGAAAAATTTACTATTAGACTAAATGTACTAAATTACTAACTGTAATAGCTAAATTCTTAATTTGCTAGGAAGTCCTGGTTGCCTCACATAAAGATGATGCCTTTAGTCTGTGTGCATATGGGCTTCACTTTTAAATTAACTTTTGCAAAAAAAAATTTAAACACTTTAACATAAGATGCATTCTACTACACGTCTTTCATAAGAAGAGAGATATATAATAAAATTTTTAAACAGTTTCTGAATAGTTTGATCTGGTGTACATATATAGCTACTTTAACTAGTTAATTCTCCACTAAACGTGTCTATTCGAAGCCCTATTTCTTATGCAGCTTGAATTTCTAGATTATTGCTTCTGAACTGGTTATCTACTTGGAATGTTGGGTCTTGTTTTATATGTAAAATTTTGTGCTGGGAATTTGACAAATATGTTTCATTCTCAGTTCAGAGATTACCAAAGTTACAGGGCTCTTCAATTATAATTTTTAGTTTTGTGCAGTAATATACAAGAGTGGTTGCCAGTGCAAAGTCTGAGTGCCTGTCATTTCCAAGTTTAAATCTATGTGTGTCCCCACTGAGTACAAACCTGAACTGTTTTTTGTTAAATTGTTGGGCTCTCATATCAAAATTGGGGATTATGTCTGTAGATAATTGATGGAGAATACAGAAATCCTTATATGGTCGTTCATCGATGACATGCTAATTATGAATTGCAACATATAAGCACTAAAGGTTTTCCTGTGTTCCAACATTTAATTCTATAACTGCATTCTGAAATTTATTTGGAACAGAGCAGGCTTTTTAATTGCACAAAACCCAATCATGTTTTCCATCTATGTTAATGCTGGATACTTTTGCTATGTTATAGTGCCACTGTTATCAAAATGCCCTAAAAATATACAGACAGTAGTTTTCATTATATAGAACCTCTATTGAAAGACCACAAAGCACTTAAAATTCATAAGAGTAAATTGAAATACAGTAATGTGTGTAGACTAAATATGAATTTAGCAGCAACCAAAGAGAGATATCTGAATATCATTTTCTTGCTTTAATCAAAAGGGAAAATAAACTTAAAAGGATTTTTAAGTAGATAACTTGAAAATAGGAAATCTTAAAAAAAAAAATCTGTATTGATCCTTTTTTTCCCCAGGTGATCCATGGTTGGCTTATCATTTCTTCTCTGTTGCTGCTTTTCTTTTTCTCATTCATCTACCTGGGGTAAGTGAACTAAAGCATTAAATACTATTTTTCATGTATCACTTCTGTATGTATTTATTTTAGAACTAGCCCTTGAATCTTAAGAAGAATGATAGTAAGCTATTGCGATAAAATTTTTAGTTTTATACAGGTTCATAGAGTACATATAGAAGACAGAGGTATTTGTGGGTTTACAGTGCATCTGATATTGTACAGAAGCTATCCATCACATGCATCACCAGAATAAGCTATCTTCCACAGGGTAGCTTCCTCTGCTAGCATATCTTCTGATAATGTAATTTTTCATAGCCATATGACTCAAGGGCAGTTGTTCACTTCATGGCTTTGGTGGTGGGGCTGTATGTGCAAAGGCTGTTTGCATGGGAGTGGTACAAAAGCTGGAAAAAATCTACTCTCTCCCCAAAATATATTCAGTGGTTTGTTGGTTTTTTGTTGTGTTTTTTTTTTTTTTTTTTTTAAAATCTGGAGGCATGCATTTATCCAGACATCAAGAAAAGTTGTTCATAATATTCGTTGCTCTCTAAAATGAGCAACCTGGTCAGGGTTTGTAACTCCGGTTGTGCCATGAAATTACTATACTGTGTATATTTTTGTACCACTTGATGACAGATACACTTCTCTTTGAAGAAGCTTCTTTAATTTGGTCTCTAAGGGGAGAAAATGGTGTTCCTTCAGTCACTGATTTTTGCCAGAAGTGATCTGAGACTGAGACACCTTTTTTGGTCAGTATTTTCTCTAACCTTAATAACAACTTTTGAAATTCAAGGCAGTGTGGGCTGTGCAAGTGCAGCTGGGTGGAGACAAGCTGCCAGGCTCACTTCCTTTGGGTTTGGGCTGGAGCTGGCCCTCTTCCGTGAGGGTATATGAACAGAGGGACAGAAGGCTTTCCTGATGCTTTCCTTCACCTGTCCCTGCTGCCTCACAGCAGTGCTGGTTTCCTTTTGTGGAGGTACAGGAGGGGGTTTGTAGACCAATTATACTCAAGGCAGTAAGGGGCATCCTATTAACACTGTACATCTCAAAGGCCAGCTAATGACTATGGAAGACAAATTTCCTGGAGGAAAGTATCATGCAAATTATAAGGTTCTTAGCGGCTTGATGAGTTGGTAGGAGCGGAATCTGCAAAAAGCCATCACAACAGTTTCTTCCTTGGGTCAGTGGAAATCACCTGTGGCATGGTGACAACATATTTGTCTATTTTGGTTTTACTTCTTAGGGGTCTTAATTGGTTTATAGTATTTGGTGTGACACAGTGACATGGTTCATCCAAAAAGAAAGCTTTTTAATTTAGTGTTTGTGGTGAAGAATAAAAAAGAATAACCATGTACATCTTACTTTGAAGTTAGCAAAGTGTCTCTATTCCACAGGTGGCAGGTAAGTAGAGAGAGATCTGTTTGCATGCCTTTAAAGATCCATTATAACCTCACAAATTCTTATTCTTCTGATTTTTAAAAATCATGAGCATAATCAAAATGAGTGGTTTTGCAGTAATGTCCTTTCCTGTCAATTTCTGCTGTGACTGAGAAAGAAATAGAACATTAATGAAGATTTTCAGAAGAGTGGAAGAGTTGTGTGAAGAAAACACTGGTAAAATTATCCCCTTTGTGAAGAATAGTTAAGTACTAATTGGAGATAGAATTTGACATTTGTGCCACTACATGGAATATGAAAATTAAAAAAAAAAAATATTCTGAAACTTGCATCTGTAACTTGTTTCCATTGTTTTAAGCAAATGCAGTCTATATTCTTTTCCTTTTTTTTTTAGTGAGGTTTTTAAGACGTATAACGTTGCCATGGACTACATTACGGTGGCACTCATAATCTGGAACTTCGGTGTTGTGGGAATGATTTGTATTCATTGGAAGGGTCCACTTCGGCTCCAGCAGGCATATCTCATTATGATAAGTGCGCTCATGGCCTTGGTGTTCATTAAGTACCTTCCTGAATGGACTGCGTGGCTTATCCTGGCTGTCATTTCAGTGTATGGTAAGGTCTGGGGCAAGGCATAGTAAGAGGTGTTACAGTGGGAATTTCATCTATTCCCTGACTTTTCCATTTGTCTGATGAGACCTTAAAAAAAGAAAAAGTGTGTGTGTGTGGGAATATCATCCAGCGTAGTGGACAGGATGATTACAGACTTCAGAAATAAGATCATGGTCTAAACCGAGATCGGTCCCCTGCAGCTCTGGGCTTTGTGTGACTGTGTGATGTGATCTTCCTTCATGTTTTCTGGACTGTCTAGATGCTTTGGGGATGAGAATTGAAGTAATTTGAGAGAGGAGGAGATAAGAGATCTGTGTTGCCATTTTGATCTCTTCTAGGAAGGTGGAGAGTTTTTGGCTTTTCATTTTCCCCAAGAATCCTTGGAAACTATTGTATGCTCAGAATTTAGGAGCTGCTTCTTTGGGTGCAGTACCATACAGGTATAGATCTGCCCAACCTATGAATTGCTCAAATTTGTGGGCATAGAAACAGGACCCTCATCCATGCCTAGTAATATAATGAGAAGGAAGCAAGGAAGGATTAAAGGCAGTTTTTGTTGTCATTTTACATTTAGAAGGATATAGTTGTGAGAGCTGTTTCTATTTTGTTTTGTTTTTTAAATGAAAATAAAATTAATTTGAATTATCACATATGCTTTTTCAAAATGATGACTGAGAGATGCCTAGTTGTAGTCTTGTCATAAAGCTTTAGAGGGCACTGGACACTTTTGATAGGAAGATCACTTTGTATCCAGATGCTGATTTAGTTACCAGGCAAGACTAAAATCTGGTTGCTTAGACATGATTAAAACGTTACAGCTAAGTGTATCCATGAAGATGTGCTCTTAACTTGAATTTTTTTCGAAGCATGTAAGTGTACTCTGAAATTCTCTGACAATGATAAAGGCTCTGAATCTGTCCATTGTAGAAGTGCAGGATTAATAAGATTTGATTAGCTCTGGTAGGTCAGTGTACTCCTTAGGTGTCCTCTGCCTTCAGAGGGAGGAAAAATGTCCCTCGTATGTATGTTTATGGGTCATAAGGCACATTAAGAAAACCTTCCCATTCCCCCTCCCAACTTCCACCCTTCATATGACAGGAACAAATTTGAGTATTCCAAGCGTTCAGCCTTTATTCAGTGACTGCAAAAGGAAATCATTCTTCACGTCATATTCCAAGACAGTAATGTGGTTGTTTTGAGTAAAGGGAGGTAAGTTTCAAAGCCTGTGACCCCACACTAAGAATTCTTTACTTGAGCGGCACCAGCAGGGGTACTGGGGCAGTTAGCTCAGGTGCAGAAGGCTTGCTCTCTCCGACATACAGCTCCTGACAAGTAAGCTCTTCCTTTTCGGGTCAGATTGTGTTTCAAATGAATTTAAAGACATACAGTGAGTGGACAACTGCTAAAGGTAGTAGCAAGGTTAATATGTAAATATTACAGTTTTCTATCCAAATATACAAGACAAGGGAAAAGTAACTGAGGTTGTTTGTGGAGTTGCAAATTTCATTAACAAACCATCAACATTCAGGTGAGAAAGCAAATGGAACATCTGATAGGTTAGCTGTGCTTTGATCTGTATGAATAACTTGTACAGTCATCCGTATCATTTTGTAAATGATTGCTTTTCAGTTAATTTTTACTTGTTCACCCAGTTTCATATACTGTCCGATGAACAAGAATTGAGGGAAGCAACAAGAAGCTGCTGTTCTTTTGGTATGCTAAATATGCTTTGAACACCCCTCAAATCTATGCAAACGCAGCATTTTTCTGCAATGTAATGCAGTCGTGCCTACTTCATGGAAGTTATGTAACACTCACCAGGTGTCTTAAAATTTGTTTTAGCATTAAGCTTGGATTAAGAAAAGCTTTGATGGTAGAAAGCAAGCATGGGTATTTCCAAGATGTTAGTTGAGTGGTAGCTTTTGTGAATTACGTGCTTACATACAGACACAGATACATTTGCACTTGCGTGATATCTTAAGTGAGGAACACCACATTTAAAAAATGTGTATGCATATTACAGCAATATGTAAAATAGGTTGTATAACTGAGAATATTAAAAGGTATTCCTGTAGGATACTGACTTGTGGCCAATGGCTCTCTCAGGAGTCTGTGTTCAGGGTAGCATTTTATCTTACTGCCAGTCACTGTAAGTGCTGTAGAAAAACCTTCTTGTAAGTAAGTCTGCAGTGATGTAAGATCTGTTTGCACTTCCTTTCAGATTTGGTTGCAGTCCTATGTCCTAAAGGTCCTCTTCGTATGCTAGTTGAAACAGCTCAAGAGAGAAATGAAACCCTCTTCCCAGCGCTTATTTACTCCTGTAAGTACATTTCATTAAATACTTTAAATTTGCAATCACCCACCCAGCTGAAGTGGTTTTCTCATTTTTCTGTGTTTTAACATTATGTTTGTCAGCTGGAATTCTTAGTCTGTTCACTTGGGTCTCAGTTTTCCTTTCACTCTTGACTCAAATATGTGGAACATCTTCTGGCCTAAGATCTTTCAAGAAAAAAAACCCAAACATGTTTTGTTACAAAATATGAACAGGAAAAATGGTAGTATACCTTGTTTTGGCCAAAGGAGGATGTCATTAGGCTGTGAATTAAGCCTATTCAAAGACAGTATTTGTTTTCAGAAAATATTTATCAGCTTTCAGTGCTTAAATAACTCGTGTGTTACTGGAAGGAAAGGGAAAAATTGCCAGGAAAAGGTTAATTTACTATTTTCTCCCGGGCTTGTCTTTTTTGATACATTGTTTCTCCCTGCAGTTGCAAAAAATATCCTACTGAATGCAAATTGCTGTTATGACCCATGTATCAATTAGTGTGTAATTCCACTGTTTCTGAAGTTTCATGTTGCTGTATGGATAAACAGTGAAATAGGTTGTAGCATAAATCATTAGGTCTGTATTTGGAAGCAGGAAGTGTGTTGTAGACTGACTGGCTGCTTCAGGGACAAGCTTACACTGGAGAAAGGGAACAAGTTTCTTTGTGTCACTCTTGCTGTGTTTTACTGATACTACTTATAGCTGCCTGTTCTTTTGTGGGAGGAGAGGTTAACACTGAGAAACCACAAACTTGAATTAAAATATACCATATAAGTGTGACAACATTTCATTACCTCCAGATGGGAGAATTCTTTGTCAATGGTGGGGGCAGAGAACAATTAATGACATCCATGTGTCTAAATTGGAGAGACATGGATTTGATGGATGGATCACTCAGTGGATAAGGAATTGGCTGGATGGTTGCGCTCAAAGAGCGGTCAGCAGCTCAATGTGCAAGTGGAGACCAGTGATGAGTGGTGTTCCTCTCATGGGCATGGACATGGAATTGAGTGCACCCTCAGCAAGTTTGCCAATGACACTGAGCTGTGTGGAGCGGTCAACAGGCTGGAGGGAAGGGATGCCATCCAGAGGGACCTGCACATGCTGGAGAGGTGGGCTTGTGCAAACCTCATGAAGTTCAACAACTCCAAGTGCAAGGTCCTGTTCCTGGGTCGAGGCAATCCCAAGCACAAATACAGGCTGGGAGGAGAATGGATTGAGAACAGCCCTGAGCAGAAGGACTTCGAGGTGTTGGTTGACAAGAAGCTCAATGTGAGCCGGCAATGTGCACTTGCAGCCCAGAAAGCCAACCATATCCTGGGCTGCATTAAAAGAAGTGTGGCCAGCAGGTTGACGGAGGGGATTCTGCCCCTTTACTTTGCTTTCCTGAGACCCCACCTGGAGTATTGAGTCCAGCTCTGGGGTCCCCAACATAAGAAGGACATAGGCCTGTTGGAGCGGGTCCAGAGGAGGCCCGTGAAGATGATCAGAAAGCTGGAGCACCTCTCCTACAAAGGCTCAGAGAGTTGGGGTTGTTCAGCCTGGAAAAGAGAAAGCATGGCAGAGACCTTGTAGCAGCCTTCTAGTACCTAAAGAAGGCCTACAGGAAAGGTGGTGAGGGACTCTATCAGGGAGTGTAATGGTAGGATAAGGGGTAACAGTTTTAAACTGAAAGAGGGTAGATTTAAATTAGATTTAGGAAGAAATTCTTTACTGTCAGGGTGATGAGACACTGAAACAAGCTACCCAGAGAGGTTGTGGATGCCCCATCCCTGGAGGTCTTCTAGGGCAGGTTGGATGGGGCTTTGAGTAACCTGATCTAATGGAAGATATCCCTAGGCATGACAGGGGAGCTGGAACTAGATGATCTTTAAGGTCCCTTCCAACCCAAACCATTCAATGATTCTATGAACTTTGATGCAGATACTGTCTCTGAATTGAGGTACCTCAGCACCAGTCTTAATAGACATTTTATTTGCAGATAAAAGAACTGATTACCGGAAAAAACTAAAGAAATTGTTGATTCAATTTTTCAGAATGGACCTCATATATAGAAGTAATTTCTCTGGCAACAGCTGCTGCCATTTTATTTTTTTTTAACATCTAGTAAGAATAAAACTTTTATTTATCAAATTCTGTAAATGTGCAATGTAGCTGGTACTGGCTGTGTTCTAGATATTACTGTGCTTTTATGAGAGTAAAATTTCCTGTTGCTATAGATAGTTGTATAAAAAAAAAATTGATGCCAGCACTATCTCAGAACTGCATACATCTGAAGATATGATTAGCTATGTTGTTTTTTTTTTTTGGTTTTTTTTTTTTTTTTAATAGCAACAATGATATGGTTAGTGAACATGGCTGAGGAAGATCCAGAAGCTCAACGGAAAGTTTCCAAAAACTCCACTTATGATAAACAAGGTGAGTTTTTCTTTGGCAAGCCTTTATAGTTGTCATTTTATTGGAATACGTGTTTATGGGTCCTTATTTTTTAGCTTTTTAAGTGTCCTTGTTGCTGTAGAAGAGTGAAAGCATGGAGGCCTTATTAGGAATGATGAATCTCTCAGGACTTCAAAAATTACTTACTTATTGTGCAGTTAATGGTCTTGCATTTATTTTTCTGGGATCCAGGATGTTGGTCGTGAAGTGATTGTCAATGGACAACTATTGACTAAGCTCACTTGCTTGTCAAAGTGGAATGATATAGTATAATGCTAACTCACTTATATTAAATAGAAATATGTCTAGCCCTCTTGGCGATGCAGCTAGTGTTTAAAAACATGGGGTACATTTGTTTACATGTATTATTAAAGCAGAGTAGAGTTTCTGAATTTAACATGCTTGAAGGGATATATGTACATGTAACTTTCAGTAAAGTTTTCTATTTTACTGGAAAGTTAAGCTGTCAATGTTGACTAAAGAAGCTATTGAAATACTGGATGAGAGTTTATTCCTTAAATTGTGATCTTTAAATTAGGTCACCACAGAACTTCCACTCTGTTATGTCAAAGTACTCCTGAATATTAGGACTTGACTGCAACATGTAGAAGCTGTGACTGCAGAGTGCACATTGACTCCTGGTTGTTTAAATATTAAAATCCTAAGTGAGAATGTCTTGTAATGGTGTGTGCCAATGTTGGATGTTGCTAAATATTACGGAATAGATCCTTTTTCCTCATTCTTTCATGATCTTACGTGTGGAGAGATTGTCATGTTTTAGAAGGGATATTTTTGAAGGAGATCTTAAATGCCTTTCTTCCTTTGAGCTCCGGCAAACCAGACTCAGAATGAAGATGCTGAAGCAGATGATGGTGGCTTTAGTCAGGAATGGCAGCAACAAAGGGACAATAGAATAGGACCCATTGAATCAACGCCTGAATCACGTGCTGCTGTTCAGGCTCTACCCAGTAACTCTCAAACAAGCGAAGACCCCGAAGAACGTGAGTATGGAGTACTGTGGCTGAAAGACTTAGTAAATCTGAAGCTGCTTAGTCTTAGTCATCCTGACTGCACAGATAGAGTACGCTGTGAGCTAATAGCAAGCTGAACAGCTGCTGTTGCTCATGATCAATACTGACATGCCTCATAGAAATAGATGGAGTTGCTTTTTGGTAGCTTTTGGGTTTGCTGCAAGAGTGAGTAATATTGACCAAATTGATCTTCGGTTTGGTATGCAGATTCAGAACTTTAATAGCACAAGCTGCTTGCAGACCATTATGCAGTCAGTTGCATTAGCTTCCATCTTTTTCATGCAGTTTTCTGCTGTGTGTTGCCTCTTTTGGATTTTAGGCCCTATAAATGCAGTCATTAACTTTTTTGCCTCAAGATTAAACTACTGGAATCCATTCTGTAGAAAGCAATGTTTAAAACCTAATTGGAGACTGAAATGAATGCAGAATGCCATCGGCTTGCTTATTTTTCTCCAGCATCTTGCTGAGGTGCAGTATCTTTGGAGAGCATATGACATCAGTACTCAGATATCTATTTTAACAGACTCGTGATTTCCAGTTGGAGTTTAAGCTGCTATTAGATTTGCAAAGCTCTAAATAAATTAAGGTCTGTCTGTCTAATAAACTGCACTCCCTGTGTGATGCTGCCATATTTAGAAGGTGCAACTCTTTCCTCTGATTCTCAGGTGCTCCTCCATTTAAAAATACAGAGACTTCAAGAACAATTTTAGAATTTACTTTGTCCAAAAAATTCCAAATTCAGAGTGTGTTGCAAATCCATTTTCATTTCTAGAGCTTAGAAAAATAACAATAAGATGCAAAAATTTTAGGAACTGGGCTATTTTAGTTGGTTAACTGGTTAACTAAAACTCTTGTCTGGACAGACGAATAATTTTCTCCCTCCTGTATTCCTGCAGCGAATAGTAATGACAGATGTGCAGTGATCCTGTCAGACTTGTCAGCCAGCATTAGCTTACTAGAAGTTTGGAGCAGCTCATTAGAAATTTGGAGAGTTTGCTTGTGTGGAAGGAGTTACCTAGCAGTTGCCTTTGCTTATTTTTCTGTCACGCTGAAAGCAAGCATCCAAGTTTTGTTTCAGCAGTTAGAGTTGTGGTGCTTAAAAGCTTTTCATGAACGCACTGTTCTAGACATATATAGGAGGCCTGCCAAAAGAGAGTAGGGTTGCCTTTTTTTCTTTTTTCTTTTCCCCTCTTTTTTTCCTTCTTGTTTCTTTTTCTCACCAATGATCAACCAGGCATTGAGCTCTATTTTGATGCTCTCAGTTCCTCTCAGAACTCAAAAGTGAGTTTTCAGCTGGACTGTAATCAGGTGACAAAGTAAACAATAGGCCAAATGGAAACAGCTGGTGACCTGACATTGGCCTCTCTGACTTAATATCTTGGACCAAAAGCTCAGAAAGTGAATTGGTGCTCAAGAAATCCTCGTTATTTTGTTTGCAGAAATAATTGAGTATTGTGCTCCCAGAGTTGTTGCTAAGGTGGTAGTTACTATTTAAAAGAAGACGACATTAACTCATGAGTTTTCCTAAACCTCACATCTTGGACTAAATATATGTTGGTTTTATGTCTCTGTGATATGCTCTGTAATTACTCACAAGTGCTTTTTAGAACTACCTTAGTAAGAATTCTGTGGGAAAATTGGGATGGTAGTGGAATATTTTGCTGGGTATAGGTTTCTAACTGGCAAATAAAATGTCATCTGCAAGGGGCTACTTTGTTTTCCCCCTCTTGGCCAGCGTGAAAGAATAGTGCTTCAGTATTCTGTTGAATATGACATGGCAACCAAAAGTGGACATCCGCCCAACAAACACAATTACAAATACCTGAGTTTGTATGTCTTGCATTTGTATGTACAGGAAGAGTAGGAACATAGGAGAATTCTAGTTATAGGATGTGGTGTAATGTTCCTAAGCCATCTTGTTTCACAACAGTTTATTGCTTGTTTCAGGAAAATAAAACGTTCTTATTAGCAAGACTCGTTGATACTTAACATAAATCTGTATTATTCTCTGACAATTACTGATATGTAATATTAGGCTGTCTGATACTTAATGCTGCCATATATTCACTTTTGCAGGAGGGGTAAAGCTGGGTTTAGGAGACTTCATTTTCTACAGTGTCCTTGTTGGCAAAGCCTCTGCAACAGCAAGTGGGGACTGGAATACAACTTTAGCATGTTTTGTAGCCATATTAATTGTGAGTATAATATTATAATAGCGATAGTTTCTATTGTTCATCAGGGACAAAGTCATACCTGCTACACCTTTTTTCTTTTGAATTAGTTTATTTGGTGGCCAGACTGAAAATGGGAGGGCTTTAGCTGTGATCATTTTGGCTCTGCACCTTGTCACTTAAGCCTTTAGTTTTGGAAGGCATGAACTGTATTTTGTATTTCTGTGGGTTTCATGTTCATATATATAGTCTTTTGATTGTCAGAGTTCCCTAATTTCTACCTATGTTTTTTGTTGTGTTTTTTTTTTCTTCCCCTCAGGGTCTGTGCCTTACACTTCTGCTTCTTGCGATCTTTAAGAAGGCCTTACCAGCTCTTCCAATCTCCATAACTTTTGGGCTAGTTTTTTACTTTGCTACGGATAACTTGGTGCAACCCTTTATGGACCAGCTAGCGTTCCATCAGTTTTATATCTAGCCCACTTGATGCTGGTATTCTACGGATATTTGTAGCAAATCTGGGAGGAGGAAAAATGTTTTTCCCTCAGTTCTCAAGTGAGGCTGAAGTTTAATACTCAAGATTCCAAGCCTGAATCATTACAACTTCCTCCAATGGTGGTTTGTTGGGTGTTTTTTCCTGAGACAACTGCTGCACTGGGCACCATATGAGTTTTCCTGTGTGAAAGTTGGCTCCTTCTTGATGGCCGGTCTAAACCGGTGCTATTATATCAGAGGTAATCTGATATACATATCTCTGGTAAGGACCACCTGTATGAAAATTGCTAATGCTTCCACCAGCAATGTGATCTCTTACCACAGGTTAATTATTTCCACAGCATTAAGGGTGCTCAGGACTTCCTTGATGTTAACAGAGGAAGCTGACAAATCACATGGAACTTGTCCCTGAAGAGACAGATCCCATTTCAGACTTCTTCAGCAGTGATTTTTTGACAGTGAAGTCCTGACTCTGCTTTGTGTAACGAGAAAGGACTTTGTACTAATTTGACAAAGGGAGAAAGTACTGTCACTCTAAGAGTGCTCCACCACTTCATAGCCTCTGTGCCTGAGTGTGCTTGGTTTAGTAAATTTAAAAGCTTTTTTTTTCCCCACACTGGAACTAGAGCCTCTTCTCAGTTTTAATACTTTGTATCCTCAAGCATGGAGTGCACCTTCTGTACACCTGCTCCAGTTTATGTAGCTACTTAAACTTGGACTGAATTATTTGGCATTAGTGGATCATAAGGTCCTAATTTGGATCTTAGATTCTAAAAGGTTAATAAACTACATTAAAAAGCAATTTCAGGACTTAGTCTTTGTGGTCATGCAATCGTTTTGCTAGGACACCATTTCAAATCCTGTGTTTGAGAACAGTCACTAACAGCACGGACTGTGTTGTTGGTATATGTTCCTTCTAATGAAATTCTTTTGAAATAAGTAGACATTTGCAGCAATCCCAGATGGAGTTTAGCTTGCCAGATCTAGAGGCCAAAGTGCTATTAGTAGCACTTCTAACACATCACTGAAATTTTTCCTCTTCAAAAATATGGTTTATAGTTCTGTTGACCTGAAGTATTGGTCACTCAACCATATAACACCTCAGGTTGGGCGGGGATTTTTTTCTTTTTTGTTCAATATCTTTGTTGGTGAGGATACTTAAGTTAGGGGAGACATTACTTTATGTTACCAAGGAGCAAAACTTGTGACACTCTTCATTTTAATTCACCTCTCCTGTGAGGAACTGAAGACTGGAGAAATGAAAGACAACTCAGAATCACTGAAAAGAAGATACGAGATTTTGAACTTCTTGCAAGAAAAAGAATCGATTCAAACCTTAAAACTGCTAAACTCTGTTTCCTTCTTCATTTGAAAGAACTATTGAATAATTGCTTGGAAATGAGACTTGTGTGAGATTAAGTTGTTTTTGCTGTAGGCTCTTACTCTGTACAAGTCTGGATTTTTTTCTGAGGGAAGCACAGGGAGTGGATACTATTGACGGGCATTCCATTTTACTTGTATCTTGATACTGAAGTCCTTGCCAAGTAGAACAACTGTCCAAATCCTGACACAAGCTCACTTTACCTTTTTTCTGGGGCTTTGTTTCAGTGCCTCTAGATTCAAAGGACTGACACATTAGAGATGCTCACCAACCGTTGCCCAAATAAGGGAAGAAAGGCTGTGGTGTATAAATCTGCTTTAAAACCAAGAAAGGCTTACTTTGATTGTCCTTGGAAACATCTGTCTCTTTTCCAGTATGACTTGCTAACTGTACATTTACATTTTCATAAAATATATTGTCTTGTCTCCTCTAAAGTACTTTTATTCATCTCATTTGTGTGCTGATTCATCGTGGATAGCATTAATAAACTAACCATATCAAAATTGCTTACACTGGCTTTTCAAGTCAGACTTCCTTGTGTTTTCTAGCTTAAGTCACTGTTCCATATTTTGCTTCAATGAAGCCTGACTTAAAACAGGTTGGTTGTTTTGTTGGTTTGTTTGTTGTTTTTTTTAACAAGACTTTAAGTTGGTTTTATACTATTGTAACTTGTCCCTTTCCTGAGCATTATATCTATTCCCTTGTGTTTTATTGTGCATCCTAACTATTGTTTCATTGTATAGAACAGGTTTGCTGAGAGTTGGCATCACTAGCATCTGTTTGCGTATTTGAGCCAATTATCAGTTAAGTGTTGTTACTTAAATGCAGCGGTCATCTTTATTGGGTTTTTTTTTTGGCTTAAGTGTGCACCGTGGGAACAGTAGCTTCATTAAGCGTTGCTTTAGGATCTATAGAAATGCACAAAAGCCTTTCCATATACTTGAACGGGTGTTAGATGTACAACCCAAGGAAGAGCTCAGAATCTTCAAACACTAAATTGCCAGTCTTCCACTCCCCAGAACTGCTTTTGTTGTCCTGAAGTTTTAATTTCTGAGCTAGTATGGAGTTACAGTGGTGTAGACTATAAAATTTATATTCACAGAAACTGTTCAAGTTTATGTATTTGAATCACAAAATAAATTCAGAAGGGAAATTAATTTTCAAGCCCAGGCCAATATATGTTAAAGTACACTGCTTATTACCAAGTCTTACATACGCCTTTAAAAAACGGATGAAATTTTCTAGATTCGCCCTCTTGTGCCAAGTCATGGTAGCTTATATTCCAAATGAGATCTTGCAACTAAAGATCATCTCATACTTGGTTCCATAAGGTTCAGTTGAGAATAGTTTTTTGTCCGCATTTGGGTGGTTACTACATAAGCGTGAAGATCGTGTCACTTTTCTCTCCTTTGTCTTAAAACACCAATCTAATTTGAGGTCATGAACCTTTTCAGCTTGGTTAGCTTGGTATAACTGAAAGACTTCTGATATGTAGTCTGCATTTTTGAGAGAGTTTTCATTATTATTAAATTACCATGTTCATGACAGCACATTAGACTGTAGCTCTGAAAGAACTATTTTGTAACCCTAGTAGCTAGATTCATCTCCTTTGTGCCCAAGCAGACTGACTGGTAACCGTTGTCTGACTCTTTCAGCATTCATACTTTGAAACTGGGTATCATGATAGCTTTCTCTTCCCTTTCAGCTACGTCAATGATTAGTCTTCTTTGGCTAAGCTTCAAATAAATAAATGAGAAAACATAATATTGAGTTACAGATTTGTGTAAAACCCAGTCACTTTTTTTCTTTTTTCTTTTTTTTTTTTTTTTTTTTTGGTCTGTTGGGGAATTTAATTCAGAGCAAAAAAGAAAGATCCCTGGAAGCTGGTCTTGTAGCAAAGGTGTATGATGCCGTCATGTCTATGTATGGCTATTATGGTGGCACTCAAATTCAAATGTCATCTGTGTGAGGTGAGTCTTGGAGGTATGCATGTAGTATTGCAACACATTCAGAATAGTTCTGACTGGGCAGATGATGATGTCTTTGAGCCAAATAATCAAGGGCTGTGCTCCACTAAAAATGGCTAATCTCCTCAATGTACAAAGCTGACCCTGACTATTTCAGGCATAGGAGACTGGTGCTTCTTGGATATATAGATATATATCTGTACCTATAGAGAAGTAGATATGTATTATATGTACTCTGGACCTGTAAATGACAACTGTTCTGCCAGTAGTGCAGTCAAGAATTAAATATGCAGAAGTACATTTTGGGTGGATGGTACTGCGTGACGAAACTTCTCAAAGTGCTTGATTTAAAAAAAAAAAATAAAAAATTTGGCAACAATGCTGTTGAAACAAGTTTAATAGACTGTGGAACATGTCTGCACTGTGATTGCATCTCAGTGGTAACTTGGTCATTGGGAACGCTGAAACATGAACTAGAACAGAATTCTTTTACACTCAAAGCATTTGCTGTTTTCTTTTTTACAAACACTGGTTTGTACATAATCTGAATTGAATGTGAATTTTTTAAACACCTTTCTGGTTCTTGATAACATATGTTTTTGATAGATTATTGCAAATTTTCCTGTATTTGTCAAATTATTAAAATAAAAGTTGCATGAATCCTGTCTTATCTTGCCCTTACTATATTATTTTAAAGCCATCACTTAAAGCTGTTGGAGGCCTAAGCACTGTAGCTATTTTTATTCAGCATTTAATGAGTAAGATTCCTGTCTTAACACTTAAGTAGCCGCTTTATTTCCCAGCGGAACAGCGTCGAGCTGATTTCCATAGAAGTACTTTCTTCTAAAAGCTACTTTTTGTGTTCATTTAAAGAGTTGGTCAAAGCCTGTTGCAGAAGCGCCCATAAGGTATAATTAAGGCATGGAAAAAGAATATGAGATTATACTGAAACACCAGCTGGCACAATGAAGATCAGTGTTACCCAGGAAAAATACATAGGATGCTCAGAAAGAAAACACTTCATGAACAGTGTTGTGTATTGTCTATTGTTATTTTGTGTTGGTTTCCTATCAATACAATTGAAAAAGAGCTTTTCCCTAGCAGCGTTTTTTTGTTTGTTTTGGAGAAGTATTCACTGCAAAGTTCAAATTTTGTCTGAGTTGATTGACTGCTATTGAACATGTTTCTTAGGGGGATTGCCTTGTCTCTGCATGGAAGGCTTGCATGGAAGACCTAAAGTGAGGTCCATCCTGACAAGTTGAAAAGTCAAGCACGGGTGGTAGGAGGCCTTCATGGATGAGCAAGGAGCCCCTACTGAACCCCAACAGGAAGTGTAGAAGAGGTGAAGCAGGGGCAGATGACCCAAAAGAGGCATAGAGTTGCTTTCTGATTTTGCAGGGTTAGGGTTAGGAAAGCCAAGGCCTCTCTGGAGTTGAGTCTGGTGAGAGACGTGAAGGGCAAGAAGAAAGGATTCTACAACTATACAACCAGCAAAAGGAAGACTAGGGGGAAAAGGTCGTCCCCCCCTGGCTGAATGGGGCAGGGGAACTTGTGACAAATCACATGGAGAAGGCTGAGGTACTTGTTACCTTCCTTGCCGCAGTCTTTATTGGGAAGATCACCCATAAGGAATCCCATACCTCTGAGACTGGAGTGAAAGTCTGGAACAAGGTAGACTTAACCTTGGTGCAAGAGGCCAGGTTAGGGACCATGTAAACAAACTGAGTATACTTAAGCCTGAGGCCAGCCTGAGGCCTGACGGATTGCACCTGTGAGTGCTGAGGGAGCTGGCTGATGGCATTGTGAGGCCATTCTCAATTGTCTTTGAATGGTCATGGCACCTGGGAGAGGTTCCTGACAACTGGAAGAGAGCAAATTTCCCTCCTATCCTCAGGAAGAGCAGGAAAGAAGAGTTGAGCTACAGGCCAGTCAGCCTCACCTCAGTCCCTGGGAAGTTGATACAGAAAATCATCCCACGAAGCACTTCCAAATACATGAAGGGTCAAGAGGGTGATTGGGAGTAGTTAGCATGGATTTACGAAGGGGAAATCGTGCTTGACCGACCTTGTTGCCCTCTACAATGAGGTGACTGTCTTGCTGGATGAGGGGAGAGCAGCTGATGTTTACTTTGACTTTTGTAAAGTTTGTCACACCATCTCCCACCACTTCATGATAGACAAGCAGACAAAGCATGGGTTAGATAAGTGGATAGTGAGAACGACTGAAAACTGGCACAATGCTCAGATCCAGGGGGTTGTGATCAGCAGCACAAAGTCCAATTGGAGGCAAGTCACTAGTAGTATACCACAGGGCTACCTGCTGTTCAATTTCTTCATTAACAATCTGGATGACAGAATGGAGTGCACCCTCAGCAAGTTTGCAGATGGTACAAAAATGGAAGGAGTGCCTGATAGACCAGATGACTATGCAGCCATTTAGAGGAGCCTCAACAGGCTGGAGAACTGGGCAGAAAGGAATCTCATGAAGTTTAACAAGGGGAAACATAAAGCCCTGTGTCGGAGGAGGAGTAACCCCAGGCATCAGTACATGCTGCGGTCTCACCAGCTGGAAAGCAGCTCTGCAGAGAAGGACCTTTGGGTCCTGGTGAACAGCAAGCTGACCACGAGCCAGCAGTACACCCTTACAGCAAAGAAGGTCAGCAGCATCCTGGGCTGCATCAGGAGGAGCGTTGCCAGTGGGTCAAGCGAGGTGATCCTTCCTCTCTGCTCAGCACGGGTTAGGCCACATCTGGAAGGCCCTCTCCAATTCTGGGCTCCCCAGTACAAGGAAGATGAGACTTACTGGAGTGAGTCCAGTGCAGGGCCACAAAACTGTGGTAGAATATGTGGTTTTCTTAATTCTGATCTAGTTCTGAGGTGTAATATGATGAAATGTTGTAGGAATAGAAGTAGTTTTTGGAACTAGGAGCTAAAACCTCCTCTAAAAGTGAGACTTGAGACCTAATTTGACTTCCATCTTAGTAGTATTTTATTTTACTGAGGTTAAATATGGAAATTGGAGATAGGATTCTAATATGCTAATTTAATTACCTGTTTGCTTTCTTACTTCATTGTGGTTTTAATGTGATCTTTTTGGGATAGGTAAATAAGTTTCTTTTATTGACAGCATCAGTTCTCATGGAGACTTCGGCTTGGTCTGTAGCAGTCACTGCTAGGTATTTTTAAATTACCAAGAAATCTCAATCAAATGTATGTTTAAGGCCAAATTCAAGGCTGTAGAAGTTAGGAATTTGTGAAGTCTGTAGAGAAAAGAACCAGCCTTCATTGACAGGAGCTAACAGAACTGGGGTTTGGATAAGGGAACAATCAATCACTTCTGGAGTTTTATAATCTGAATTTGGTTCTCTTCTTTTCAAAGCCCCATTTGCTGCAGGAGGGTGATTTCAGCTTGACATCAAGAGATGCTGATGGATAGTACCAATGTAATCGGATTAGATTTGCTTTTTCTTTGTTTTGAAATATGCTTTTAATCTAAACTGACTGAAGTAATGAATAGACTTCTGTGTTCATATTAATTTTCTGATTTCAGTAGTTTTAGATAAGGGTTACGTGCTTTGATGTGGGTAGTGCCGCTGTCGGAATTAAGCATTATACTTCTTACTGGTTTTGTTGTACAAGTCAGCATGAATGTACTTGGAGAATGCCTCAGAGCACAGCTGGATGTTCATCAAATGTAGTAGCTGCATATTCAATTGAGTCAATGGATTATTTAGCCATCCTCAACAATCAAATACTAATCACTGATACAATAGCATACTCAAATGAAGAAAGTCCTGCCACCATTTAGTTATAGGCAGATTTATGCCCTGGGCACAAACTTAACTAGCACTGTTTGGTTTTGAACCGGGTGACAAATTCTACTTCCAGTTGCTACCTATGAGGAAGGCGTTAATTCAGACTTAGATGCAACAGACTACCTGCGGGTGTCACGGGGGAGATTTGTAAGACCAAAAATGGCTGGTGTCTGTCAGCGTGGAGCAGCCCTGGTGGGCTCCCTTCCACCAAGGGGTTGATTACTGTCCAGAGGCGAGAAGCAAACGCTGCCTTGGAGCAGAAATGAGCGAGCGGTGCCTGTCCTGGTGGTTGCAGCCAGCTCCCAGCAATAATCGCTTCTAAAGCTGTAATCACGGCCACATGACAGCACTGTGCCTTTTTTTACTGCTTTCTATTCTTGGTGCTCGTAACAAGGGATTAAAGAGCACGATAAAAATATGCGCTTAAAAAAGGTAGACTGTTATAAAATATGATTTCCTTTTGAAGGACTCTATTTAGTACATGATGAATCCTGTAGGGGAGGCATGTATGCATTTCCAGTCACTGCTAAGGCTTCAAAACTATTTTAAGAACAGCAGAACCTGGCTGTTGTCATAGTAGCAATAAACCTTTTAATCCCACTTCCTGCGGAGATGAAGCTGTTGTGTACTTAATCTGCTTAAAGATCATCAAGGCTGTTTATGTGACAGGGAAGGAGGGATACAGCACTGAGAAGATGCTACTTGTTGCCCCCTCCCCCCCCCCCCCCCCCCCCCCAAAGTTTAGTGCATTTTGTCTACTTCGATAGCGTTTGAGTGGGATTTGCTGAGACGGATCTGCTAGTAGGAGGACAGTCACCTGGGAAGCTAGCCTTCATTTACACCAGTGTTTCGGCACTGACAACTTGTTGTCATAGTTAAATGAAACTGCTTCTAGGTTGTTCTGGGCAAGAGCTTGCCACTATCATGGATCTCCCGTAGTTTGAAAGCATCCTTTTTGAGGAAGTCCTTTCATCCGCAGTGCTTCCATTCGTTAGAGTCTCTGAGGCTTCCCAAACAGCGTCGGGTCACATTTATATCTTGCTGTGAAGTCTGTAGTCCGTGAAAAGTTAACACAATTAAAAATTCCTTGAAGTATTTGGATAATGCAGGGTGGCTTATTCTTAAATGTACAAGAGGTAGTCAAGAGAAATCCACAGAAAACTGACAGGTTCTTCAGCTGTTTTTTTGGAGATCAGTTTAGCGAGGTAGGGAGAATTTGAAATGTCATGTCAAAATAATCATTGTACTAGAATTTGGTGTCCTGCACCAGAAGTGATGTGAATGTTTGTTCATTTGTATCTAGAACTAAAAGAGACCTTCCTTTTCACTCGATCAAATTTCTCAGTAATTACTGACATCTGTGCCATTGCCAATTTATTTGGTGTGGTCTGGCTATGGTACTGGATTACATAACCTCGCGTCCTGCAAATAAGCAATATGCATCTTTTCTTTCAACTGGTATTTCGATTCATATGTTCTGAATAATAGCAACAGTCTGGAGCTTTTTATTTGTTTGTTTTCCTGAAGCCTGCATGTTCTGGCTAGGTGGACTCTCAGCCTTTAGGACAAATCACACGACAGAGTAAATGAAAGAATGTTTCTAAGGCTAGTTATTTATTTGCAGATTTAAAAAATATATATATTTGATTGCCCTGCTATAAAGTTTTGATCATGGGTAATTGTTTTTTGCTCCTTCCCCTCCTGTCCAATAGCCCTTAGTTCAACATGACATGGAAAGGTGTGTTAGACAAACCATTGATTATTATTCTGTTCATCTGACTGCGGGTGAGTTCCTGGTATTAGAAGGAAGGCGGCCAGTTACTGTAAAAATTCTGCAGCGCTCTCTTGACTGAAATGCTGTAGCCATTTTAGCAGTTTTGATAACTAGCTACCCCTTTGGTGGCTTTTGTTTGATGTCTGGTGCTATCACTAATCCTTTTCATCTGATCTAATTGCACCTCAGGGTACCTTACTCATTGAGTTACCCACACCAGCATTTTGGGTCCTGTGCATTTGATCTGCCCTTGCGGGTTTTGGAGGTGCTGGCTGACCCCCATCCGCACTGAGGGCTGGGGGAAGGTGGTTCCTCCCTCTTTCCCCTTCCTTTTCACAGCGTTGGCTTCAGGAGCTGTGGGGATGGAGCAGTGAACACCCCCAGATGGGGCACAGGCCAGGGAGCCTGGTGTGGGCATGAAATCCCCTCAGCCTGTCCTGTGTGGTCTTCAGGAGGTGTCCAGTATAGGGACCTTACGAGAAGACTGGTTAGATGGGATGGAGGATGTCTTTCCAGCAGAACTGTTTGTGTTACTGTCTGGAGGGGCTTTGGAAAGTTTCCAGTTTGACACTCTGAACAAAACAAAGTTCCTATCTTAAAACAGCTTCTGTTTTGAAACATTCTTAACATTTAAAAATAGTGATTCAGATTTTTGACTGTTTTATTTAATCTGAAGGTTTCAACAATTTGTCCCAGGTAAAAATGCTAGTGGAGGGTTGTTTTTTTTCAGTTTATATAAGCAACCTGTTACTGTTTGCTATTTACGCTAACCAATTGATTTCATAGCAAGAAATCAACCCAGTTTGGGGATAACTCTGTTAAAGGTATCACTTTACTGAGCTGTATTACGCTGAATTAATTCTTAAACCTTTTGATCTGACTGGTGAGTAAATGGAGGCTGAACAGAAAAAAGTACCTCTGTATTCATGAATATCTCTGTAGATACAATATTGAGGCATATTATCTTAATTTCTGTCAAGGATTTTGATCATAATTTTGGGTGGGTATTGTTTTGGTGCAGTATTTTAGATAAAAACCTGTAAATCATGTAGTTTTATGTCCAGCTCAACTCAAGTTCTGCCAAATTGCCTAAGGTATGATTAATACTTATAATAGTAACTAAAATTAAATTTTGTGTTTTAATAAGAAAGCAGATTTTATCAATAGTCTCTTAAGCTCTGCAGGGTGAGATCATCATTATGTCAATGTCTTACACAGTGCTGAGTATTTTGACATGCATAGTAATGGTGTTTTTCTTTTATTAGAAGCAAATTGAACAGCTGGGTACAAATGTCTCCCACTCTGTTACTGGAATGATCACTGCCTCCAGGTGCTGCTTGGTCTTTAGCGTGGGGGTTTTTTTCAAATGGTTTTACTATAATTATAGAGATGAGAGCTCTTTATGCTTAATCTGGTAATGAGTTCGTTTGCGTAATGCATTTAGCCAAGTGGACTTCCTAGATGGTGAAGCGCAGAGCTTGTGCGTACTGCGCTGGCTGCTAGACACACCGCTGGGGATAAACCAGGGATAAGTGAAAAGGCTGTGAGAGAAAACAGTGTGGAAAGCTCTAACTACTACTAGAGTTAGTGACACACTGTTTGTATTTAAAAAAAAATAAATTGTTAAAATAACGACCATTGCTAGCTGGGGATGGTAACCTTTAGCTAACTACTATGAGACAATAAAGTGCTGTCTCTCACTACAGTGCTGTGAACGCTGCATTGGACATCTGTGTCTATGGCTGACAAAACTAGAAATAGATACTGCAAAATAAGTATGTGCCTGGGAAGATGAGGTATGTGGTTCATAGCTTTACTCCTTATTCTTTAGGGTTTATACCAAGTGGTTTGCTTTGTCAGCCTGAGCCATTAAAAGCCATTCTTGTTGGGGTTTGCATTTTTTCTTCCCATTTAAAAACTGAGGCTAGTGAATTAGATTGGATATTAGGAAGAATTTCTTCACTGAAAGGGTCATCAGGCATTGGAAAGCATTAACCCAGGGCAGTGGTAGAGTCCCCATCCCTGGAGGTATTTAAGGGGTCGTGTAGATACAGTGCTCAGGGACATGGTTTAGTGGTGGGCTTGTCAATGTTAGGTTAATGATTGGACTAGATGATCTTACAGGTCTTTTCCAAACTATTCTGTGATTCTGTGAATTGTCCCCATTGTGTTGCTGATAAAACCCCAGAGAGAGAGTGAGGTAGCTTACTGATTTGTTCCACAAATGTTCCCAGGACGCCTTTAAAATAAGCTAGAAACTGGAACGCCTGTGGTCTGCTTGCAAATGGATACTTAAAGGGTATGATTTTTGTGTCATCTCTTCAAACTCTCTGAGGTGTGCACACGATAGGAAAGCTGCATTTTTGGCTTGTGTGTGCCTCTGGGCAAGAGGAACGGTTGATTCTCTTTGGCTCAGAGACCTGTGAAGAAGACACGAGTATGTCTCACAGGAACCATCCGCTGCTTGGCAGCCTCATCCTGTCATTTGCTTCTAGTGCTAAAACCAGCATAGTTGAATATGGTACTGCAGTCAGAGGTGGTAGCTCCCAGCCCTTATGGGAAAGCACCAGAAGTTTCACTTCCATCCGTGCCGTTTTCTACAATTTTCCTGCCATCCACAAAAGCAGGAGTGGGTGTTCCCAGTGGTTGCTCCCCCGTTTTATTCTCAATTAGCTCTGCCTTTCCTGCTTTCGTGTATCTCAAATCCATGTGCGTGAGGGAAAGGTGGAATAGAGGAAGAACAGGGAGGAGAGGGCTGGTAGATTTAGCAATGGTGTTTTTCAGTGTGCTGTGTACTGTAGTGAGAGGTTTAACACCAAGTTTTCCTGATTTAATATGGCTATGAAACAACCAGACAGGCACCATTTGGCTGAGTGCATAAAAATCACTGGTGTTTTCAAAATGACAATTGCACATTTGGGCCCTTAATAATTACAGAAGCATTCTTCCAGCTGAGCTGTCTTCCCTGGAAAGTGCAGAGGACCTGGGTATGACTGCAAAACAGTCCTAGAAGTATCTTGCCATGCAGTTTTCAATCCTTCTTCCTAAACCTGGTTCCTACAGTCCACATTTTTTTAAATCAGCATCTTCTCTGGACACTTGTCTAAGTTTCAAACTTTTTTTTTTTGGCCCCTTTATAACAAGATGCCCAGAATGAAACATTACATTTCACCTCCAGTGGGGTGGAAGGAGGGAGGGAGAAGCCAAAGGTACTCCATACCCCTATGCTGCAATGTCTCCATGTAACGCAGCCTAGCAGTGCTTTATTATCACAAATTTCCATCTGATGTGCTATTTCCTCAATGCTCCTAACACTGCTGTTTGCTGTGTGTCCTTGTGCACTGAATTCTTGTGGTTTGAATTGTTTTTCTCAGGTATGCTGTTCTGTGTTTTTCCCCAATGTATCCGCTCTTGTTGGTGTTTGCCTCTGCCTCCAGTTCTTCTGCCACAGTAGAGTCCAGCGTTGACTAAAGGTAACAAACTGCAGTTCACGTCAGAGTCTCATTGCTGTATTTCTCTAGCTCTAGTGTTTTTTTGCATCATTCTCCCACTGCAATTTTCATGAGCATGTTTTTAATTTCTGCTTCTTACTTCATGAAAGAATATCTTGAATCAAACCAACCCTAGTAATGATTCCCGTCTTTCTTTGTTAGTAACTCCTCTCATGCTACTCCTTGTTTTCATTTTACATTGTTATTTCAGTAGTGTCTCTTACCCAGTTTCTGTTGCCAAGATTCTGTCTGTATCCAAGGCAACTTAAATAATTTTGAGAGTAAGATAGTGAGAGGTGATGTATCAATTACTGATATCCAAGTAAATGACCTCTGTGGCACTCCCTTTATGCACCGTTGTAATTCTGCTTGATTTAAAATGTTTGGGTGCAGCATGTACAGTTGTGGAGACAGGGAAGATTCCTCACTAATGAAGACCTGCTGTTTTGTAATGCTGCAACGTGTTCCAGCCTATTCCAGTGCCATGTGCATCACGTGGGATCTGGGCTGGCAGCCAGTGCAAATGTTTCTTCAAGGACTTTAGGACATATTCTGATTATGTTTAGATTCTCCCACTCTCTTTTCATCTGAAGGATGTCACTCTTTCTGCTCATTTTAAAGTGTGGTGCAAAGCGCTCCATCTGCCAGCACGAGAGGGGCCCACTGGTGCACTTGTGTGAGAGGCAGTAGGATGGCTGGCTTTCTCAGTGACTCTTTAACCTCCAGCTGTGAGAAGTCCCAGGCCTTTGAACGCTGTCAGAGTTTGGCCGGTGTCCAGCGGTGTTTTCATCCAGTGCTGGAGGAGATGTAAAATTGCCTGGAAGAAAGAGCTTCATTTCTCTGAGCCTAGCAGGGGAAAAAAGGGGGAATGAGTTGTGGGACGAAGCATCTGAAACTCTCCATAGCTGAAAAAAAGCAATGTTTTCTGGAGGAAAATGCAGGGAAAATGTATTTGTGGGAGCTATGCATGTGAACATGTGTATTCTTTCTCAACCTGGTACCAAATGTGTGTGGTGGGACTACAGAGTCTTACCTAGGTGTCATTTTTAAGGGAACTGGAGTTGCAAACCGGCGTGCAAGGATAAAGGCCATTACGCAATACTGTGCACTGGAACATAATTCTGGAAGGTGAATCCAGTGAGGACAGATCCATGTCTGTATGTGATACATGGCAAATGAGACTGTGGGTGTGCAGAACAGTCTGAGGGCTCTTGAAAAGGTGCAGACTCAACCTGGAGGAAATGTTCCTGATGTGGGGAGGAAGGAGGGGGACTCTTTTCTGTCCTTACTTTGCCAGTTACCCAAGGGCAAGCCTGTATTCTTGTCTCTGTCATGGTCTATGCCTTCTGCCCAGCCAATCAGTGCTAAATTGCATGAGTTCTTTCCTGGAGAGCCACACGCAATAACACCTTCTTTTCAACCAAATTCATTTCTCAAGGGTGATATTGTTACATCAGATCCCTGGCTAATTAATGATTCTTATTGTCTAGGCAAGTGCGTTAATTAACTGGATACATAAGAAAGTCTGGGTCAAGCTTCAGAAAGTCGGCCAGACTCTCTCAATCCCATATGGCTGCTGGGATCATCCTGCTGCCTGGTGTGACCTGAGTAATTGGTGTATTGTCAGACTGACGTATCTCAATCCTGATTCTCGAAGGTTCACGGTAGCGTTCAGCAGCAGTTCGAGACCGTTGTGGGCAGCGTGTGTGTCCAGGAGGAAGCTTTTGTGTGTTCAGGCAGCACCTGACAATGGCTTGGAAGTAGCTTGGGAACCCCCTCGGTAGGTCATTTGGCATGTAACTTCTGGGATCAACGTTACTGATAGAGCTGAAGTGACTTCAAGAGGTGAATGGGACCAGGGTTTGAAACCTCCAGCCTGCATGTCACTAACAGAACGCAAGCCACTTTCAGGTGGTACATGGCCCAGTAACTGTGGTTGCCACTGATTGTGATAACCATTGTGAACTCCTTTAACAGAAGATGGGGTACAGGCTGTTGTGGAGTTAGTTGTCGGATAGACCTTCTCCTGAAAATATGAAAATGTGTATTTTGTTCCTTCCACCTTGCCCAAACGTAAGATTAGGAGAGAGGAAGAGAGACTGAGGCTAATTCTCGTCTTTGCCTACACTTGGCTTATATTGCTGTAAGCTTGCTTACCTCAAGAGATGTAAGACGAAAGTCAGGCTGCGCTCTCGGGACTGGGTGTGCAGGACCCAGCGTCCAGCCATTGCTCCCACACCAAAGGGGCCAGCACGCAAAGCTGTGCCTTGTCCTCGCTGTCCCCTGGAACTGCTTTCATCGCCCCACAAACCTTGGGGCTCAGGGCTTTCCTCTTAGGCGTTTGGCTTGAAGAGGTTTCTTTGTACTTTAATGGGCGCTGCAAGGGATTCCCAAGAGAATTATTCAGATGAAAGCTGTTTTCCTTTGGGCAGACTGCATAGATTCTCATTATTGCTCTGGCTTTTGCTGCACAGCACATATGTTACTGCGGGGTTGTCAGCCCTTCAGTAGATTTCTGCAGCGCAATAAAAATAAGTAGATTAACCAAGCAAAGAAGATTAGAGGCACTTTGGGGAAGGAAAGGGAAGGGAGGAGGATGAGCAGGAGGGAGTATAAAAAGACACCACAAGACTGTGAGTGCCAGGCTTCCTGGTGCATGTTACACAGGGTGGCTTTCTTTGTCCCTTTCGGGTTTGGGTTAGGCAGACTGAATAGGACCGATCCCGACGCCATGTCCAAAGAGAAACTGGAGTCACTGGTCAAGAACATGGAGATCATGCTCTCTGAGGTAGAACAGCTGAAGATCCACTGCACTAAGCAGACAGAGGAGGTGAACCAGGTGGTACAGGAACTGCGCCGAGAGAACAGGGAGCTGACAGAAAAGTACGAGCACATCTGTCAGGACCTGAAGGAGGCTAAGGAGGCCATTGCCCAGCTGCAGGACACCAAGTTTGCCTTTGAGGCCAAGGAGCGGCAAGCACAGAAGCTCAACCGGCAGCTGTGAAGCGGCAGGAAAGAGAAGCGAGAGATTTCTCAACCTGATCTAAGAATAACCAGAAACCTTCTATCGCTGCAACCGAAAATCCCTGGATCAGTATTTTAAAGCAACCTTTTCCCTTCCTCCTCAGACTAAACCTGCGTGCTGGAAAAAAATGTCTGGTTGTGGAGGCAAGATCTCAGGCGCAGCTGGAATTCTGCCCCAGAAGGCTCCTTTGTTAATGGCTAAATACCTCATTATGCTGGGAGGGAAAACTCATTCCAGAATCCCTTGTCAGAGATCTGAGCCATGGGCGTACAGCAACGACTGCCAGGATCTGGGCACCTTCTCATGCCCCATGGGGGTTGCACAAGGACAGAGCCTGGGAAGAGAGCTGTCTCTGCCTTGAGCCACTGGAGAGAGCTGTGCCACGGGAGTCTGTCGAGACGGAGAGAAAGATCATCATCTTGACAGCCCCTGTTGCTCTGTTTCGTTGCTAAATTTTCTCTGTTGGAGAACAAGGCTGTCCTTAGTAGGGTGTCAGCTTCCTTGCTGCCTGACGCTGGAAGACATCAGCAAGAGCTTACGTCGTGCCTCATGCTTCCAAGGACTTGCTATCAAGGGCATGTTGGTCCAGAGGATCTTTTAATGCTATTACAGTCGGTGTTGTCCTCTTCCAATTCCAAAGTGAAGTATAAGAACTGGAAAGGTTTCTGTCTCAATTTCCATTTCAATAGCATTAAGTCCTAATGACTCTGTGTTTAGTATGCTAGAGTTAAACCTCTGCTGAATATAACACTTTTTTAACCAAAGAGCTATGTTTTGGCACTGGATTTACTTTTCTTAAGCAGAAGTAACATGTATAAACAGACAGGGAATTAGGAGGGATAAATGTATGTGGGGCGTGGGGGTGAGAATTGCTTGTCAGAGGTTTTGCTTTCAACTTTTCTCTCTTCTCCTGTCTCTCCTAAGCAGAATTTGGGGCAGTCAGTGCCAAGCCCAGCCAAGAGCAGGTGACTTTTGACTCCACAGTGAATAGTGGGGGATCTCTGGGGGGAACATGGAGAGATTGCTGAGAGCAAAAGCCTGAATGTTAAAATGGGCAATAGCTGGAATAGTTCCAGGCGGATCTTTCAAGTTGGCTGTGATGTAGCCAGCTTCCTTCTTCCCTCCGAAGGTTTGCCGCGTTGTTATCTCTGCCTGGCAAGCTCTCCTGCGGT
This sequence comes from Vanellus vanellus, assembly GCF_965231255.1. Lineage (NCBI taxonomy): Eukaryota > Metazoa > Chordata > Aves > Charadriiformes > Charadriidae > Vanellus > Vanellus vanellus. Next base: position 31,503,226 of record NC_138911.1, on the reverse strand, counting down.
GAGGGCTGACCTTTAGGAGAAGGGGAGAAGCTGTTTCTGTCCCTGAGGGGCTCAGGGTGTGTGTGGCATCAGGAGCCCAGGTATACCATGTCGGGGATGGAGGGGACTAACCACACCGGGAGCAGGGAGTCAACCCAGCAGGAACGGGGGAACCTGGCTGATTTGCTTTCCCTGCAGAGATTCGGGCAGGGGCAGAACGCTTCAGCAAGACCTTGTCTTAGGACTCGGTCCAGCACTGGTGAAAATAATTGTAGTTTTGTCATTGATTATAAAAATACTGCGATCAGGCCTAGAATTATCTAGTTACTGTTCCTTCTCTGCCCTCCCCTCTGCCATATCAGTCTAGGCCGGATCCAAAGCCTTTGGAAATTAAAATCTTCCAATTAATTGGAATGAACTCTGGGCCAGACCTTCTGAGCAGAGGGCTGTGGTTTGTGTGGCAAACAAAGCACTGGGACATCCACGGGGAACAGCTTTTTCTGTGAGTTGCTGTAAGTGGGAGCTGTGACAACATGTTTTGTTAAATCTGTGTGATCTAGACTTTATTTTTTGCTATTTTGGGTGGAGCAGATTGGAGTATCTGGAAAACATTTGGGAGATCGGAGACTGTCCTTTATGTTTTCAAATGTAACCTGAATACAAATGACCAGCCTTGACCCTTTGCTCCTTGCTCACCAGTGACAGCTTGAGGACCACAAGAAATCAACATTAATCACTGTATTTGTTTGTATAAGAACTAGAAATGTTTTCTCTAGAAATTAATTCTTTAGCCCAAATCTGCTTACTTGTGATTTCTTCTACTTTTTACATATAATTAAAACGTAAAACCAACAATAAAAGGAAAACAAACAGCTGAACGAGCGTCTGTTCTGGATGAGGCATTGCCTCATTTAATGTATGTGTATGTTATTTTTTGAGAGAGACAGAGAGTGTGTGTGTATGTTTGTTAAATATAATTATTCCTGTTTAAATCCTGTGCAGCAAGGAGTGGACTAACGGAGACCCTCCAGATCTCTCTGTGTTCCCAGGTTAATCTCTCTAAATGAGATTCTCTGTGTGGCTGTCAAGTTCACCCTACGCAATATTTAAAACCACGATACAGAAAAAGAAAATGGGATCGCAGTGTCCTTATGATCAGTTTCTTAGTAATTAGCAGAATTCAAAGTGTCTAATTTTAAGGAAAGCTGTGAGAATGATTTCCTGTAAATATCCTAAGATTTGGGGTGGGACATTTGAAAAACTGGATGCGTTATCCAATGCTAGGTTGTGTCCTGGTTTTGCTTACATGGGTTAAACTTGAGAGTAGTTGAGCTGTTTTAAAATCGATATACGTTCCATTGCATGTAGGTACTCTGTTTTTTATAAGCAAATCTTTGTGTATCCAAATATAGTCTTAGCAATGAATTAATGTCTTTGCTTGTATTCTGAGGTGTGGTGTATTGGAGCACCTTTCACAACAAAGTTTGCCTGGAATTAGTCACAGCACTTTGAAGTTGTTTTTGCTTTTTGAACACTGACATTATCAGTGCGTGCTGCTTTTTTTCTTCAAATGGCCTAAGGATGAAGAGCTGAAACTTGTGCGTAGCATCATCAGCTTGTTCAGAAAGTTGGCCTGAATAAAAGTCTCGTCTGATTTGGGTGAGAATCAAAATAAATACGAAGTGACAGGCTTACCATTTCCCTCATCTTGGAAAGGGATGAAGAGAGGGATCTAATTCTTTGAATACAAAAAGCCAATTTATTTGAAGGCTCTCTTGGAGAGCCCAGCACAGGAATTGGCTCAGTTGTCAAGAAGGGACTAAGAGGAGAGGACACAGTCAGACCAACCAGAGTTGGTCTGTTCCTGGAGCAGGTTATAGCAAAATACCGATGATTGCATTGGTTTTCACTGTTCTGGGCTGCATTATAGGGAAGTGTGCAAGAAGGGAGACTGGATAGGAATTAAGCTGATACCTCTCTTTGACATTCAGCAAGAATGTGCTTGGGCTGGGGCGGGGGGGAAGTTTAATGATGCCCATGAACCAATGAGCTGATGGATGGGAATCCTGGAATATTAGCTCGCAACAGACAGGAAACCGTGATAGTGAATCAAAAGTAGGAGCTGGAGGTATCTTGGGATTTGTAAGGAGCGTAAGTGAAGAGAAGCACAAATTTGTTAGGAGTACTCACTTATTGAACAAGAAGCAGGCTGCCTCTGTGCAGCCAGGAAAGCATGAGGAAAACCTCCCAAAAGTTGAATAAAAGTCCCCAAAACTTCATGAAAGCATGGCTCTAAGGCCCAGTACATGAAAGAGGTGAGAGAGCCCTATATGATAGTTATTATTTATCACTGCTCATGAAACTTGCCTTTGGAAAGATCTCCAGATTTTAGAAATGCAGTGTCTCCAGCAGAACTGGTGAAGGTCAGCAGATGAAATTTGATCATCTAAACTAAAAATCATGTGGAAATGTGAATACAATGTAGAAGGTGATTGTTTCAGAAGTCTGTCTGGTCTAGGTCTGTATATGTCTAGTTCTCTGTAGTGATAGTTTTGCAGTCCTCAAAGCCCTGGCTTAGGGCACCTTGAGTTATGTACCAATAACCCTATCAATACTGGAGTCTATTCTCCATATATCTTACTCCAGTTTGCTCTCTTGCATTGCTGACTTCAGCGTCTGCACTCTGGAAAACCACAGTAAAATTGTCTCTGCTAGTAGCAGGATCTGTACAAAAGTTGTACAGGGTCAATTCCTCTGCAACAGTTCTCGGCATTTGGAAAAGTTCATGGGTGGCCAGGTCTCTGGAGCAGATACAGACCAGTGCATGGGTTACTGCAAGAGGATAACAGGCTTTCATGCAGTTAAGTTCTACTCATCGGTGTGTAATATGCTTTCCACCTTTCCTCTAAGGATTTTGCAATGTCTCCTAGAAGGCTCATGAAATTGAGCTCCTTTTCCTGAAGGATTGGCAAGGGTTCGTTCTATATACTGGGAGGCTGTGATTCAGAGGGCTAAACAACATGCCTATCCTGTGATACTGAGTGAGAGTCTGGGGAGAATGCTGTTATTGGTGCGCTATTTAAGTTTGAATCAAATTTTACTTTTCTGCCTTTTCTTTAAAAAATAAGAAGAGAAAATTCAGTATGTCCGTCCAACAATGCATTCTTTTCAGAGTGACCTGGAGTCTCCTGTTTTCAGACCCTTGTCCAGCTAATGGGAGGAGGGAAATGCTGTAGTGTCCCCAGTAGCAGGGGACTTGGTTTGACATCCTAGAGACCCTTATTTCTTTACCTCATCATTCAGTCATCAACACGCTTACCTGGGATGTCGGGTTACTGTTCAGTGTTATCCTGTGCTCAGAAGAATTTGAGCATATCTCCCGAATAAAATGTCCAAAGTAGTAGGCTAAAGTACTTGAATGGTTGTCAGTTTCCCTTGATTAGGGTACTGCACGTATCTAAGAAACTGGATATTAATCTGAAAGCGAAGCATGGCAAACATACCATCTTTAAACATGTAACCCGACCATAACATCACAGATCCTTGCTCTTTGGCTTAAAGAGTAAGGGTATTATCAAGAACACCCATTTGTAATGTGTCTCTATACCATGGTTTCCTGATCACAATAGTCTCCTGGGAGGTTCAGATCTCCTAAACAGAGTGAACACAGATCCTTCACTTCCTTGGGTGAATGCTCAAGCCACCGAGACCAGCTTTTCTTCTGGAGGCTTTGTGAGTCTTGTCTGAATTTCTTGGATGCCGCTCAGGGGGAGGGGAGAGGAGGTAGAAGAGTGAAGTTCCCCTCTGGGAAGAAGGAGGGGTGGGGAGAAGGTGTTTTTAGTTTTGTTCTTATTTCTCACTAATTAATTTCCCTGAAGTCAAATCTGTTTTGCCCCTGACATTAACTGGTGAGTGATCTCCCTGTCTTTATTGTGACTGACGAGCTTCGCCATCATATTTTCTTCCCCTGTCCTGTTGAGGACAAGGAGTGATAGAGCAGCTTGGTGGGCATCTGGCAACCAGCCAAGGTCAACCCACCACAATGCTATAAGTGCTAAACAGCCATAACTACTTAGACTGGAGCTGTGTCCAGTAAAGGATGCAAATCTTTAGAAAGTCTTTGAAAACAGTCTCTGGCAGTAAGGAATCCTGGTGGTTTGTTTCCATGAAAGGTACTTCTGGAGTATAAAAACAGAGAGAGCAGAAGTCTTGCTGTTGAGCTCTAGCCATGTAACTGTTGAAATCCCAATACCACAGCTCTGGTAGAGAGTGCTTCTTGACAAAAGCACTTTGCTGTTGGGATTAGAAGGGGTATCTTGTTCAGCAGTATCCATTTACTGTGCGTTCACCTCAACTGTTTCTTCTTGATGATCACACCTGTGACACCCAGATGCCGTTGCCTTCAGGCTAGCCACTGGATAGAGCTAGTGGCAAGAGGCAAATGCCTGTGGTCCTGACAGTGTTCACTCCATAGTGAACTGAGAGTGTCTTATCAAGAGACAAGAATGGTCTTGAACTGGTGGATTATCTTACTTTCACTGGATGGTAGGTGTCGAAAACAATTTCAACACAGGGATCATGTCCTTTCTCCCAGAGAAAAGGTATACACGCAAATCTTTCTGTGGAACTACAGGGCAAAGGTTTACTTCATATTTGCGTTGTCTTTTTCCTGATAAGGACTGGCCTCGAGTTCAAATCCCAAACTAATAGCTTCTGAGTTTGTCGTGTCTCTACTGGAACCAGGAAGTATAGGCAGATTTTTCTTTCCTTTTGTTAATAAAAGGAGTTCCATCAATGTTTCCTGTTGCTTAGTTGCGGTAAAAGTCTGGTCACTTCTTGTTTTATTTCAGCATCTCAGGGGGTTATCTATTAAGTATTTATGGGGTTAAAAATGAATCCAGATGTGTTTACACAGTATCTGCTTTAATGCAGTAGGCACAGCTGTTTTTTGGATGTATCCTGGCTAGATTCCAACATGAGCAGTCACATTTTCCCTGTCTCTGAACTCCCTTGTAGTTTTAACTATCAACAAGTACACAAGAACCACAAGAACATTACTAAGCTTGGTATTTCCAAAAACAACCATTGAGGGTCCTGCTGCTGTGAGAAGAAATTTTAAGAATCGGGTATTTATAAATTCATAGGGAGTTGTGGGGTTTTGCCTATTAGTTTTGAACCTTCTGTGTCTGTTCTTGCCAGTGATACAGGCTAAAAGCTTTAAACTGATCTGAAAGTGCGGTTTATCCATATGAGGCCAAGGGTTGGGGCTTTAGTTTGTGGGGTATCAAATATCACGCAGCTTAGGATGTAACGGTGACAGCTGGCAGGATGGCAGTAGCCAACAGCCAGTTGAGAGTACAGATGGATAAAGAAAAAGCATATGGTGATGTAACTTCTTTCTGATGGAAAAAGGGGGCCCACAGCTTGTCCCAAAGCCCAAATTTGTTCTCTTAAGGGAAAATTTGAATCTAAAGAGGCAAGACAATAATCTCTATATTCTTAATTAGGCATTAGCAATGTCTGATTGGTCTCTGTCCTGACAAAGGGAACATAGGTAGCCATACATCAGCACCACCGTTAGGTACTCTTCTGGGGTGCGTCATGTCTTTCAACCTTTGGGGTTCACCTGCTTCTTGGTGGAGGTGTTGCCATTTTGTGTTGGTTTTTCTGTTAGGGTTTATTCTCCTTTATTGTGGCAGAGTTAGCTTGGACAGGCAAGTACAGGATTGCTTTTGCACGTGGAAAAGATATGACTTTTATTTGAACTATGTCTCCTGTGGCATGAGTACTGGTAGGATTTGAGTACTGTGTACCTTTTGTGCCCAGTTGCCAGACAGGGATTGTCTAGGAGGGGTGAAAAGAGCTGTAGCCCTAGAATAAAACTGCTTTTGTGTCACCTGGTGCATTTATGAGGCCACTGGAAACTTCTTTTAATTTGGGAGCTGTGTGTGTCTAGGCTTGTCAACAGTTGCCAAGGATATTGTCTCTTTTTATAATTTAAAGCAATAGCGTGACCGAAATGAGAGCAATGATACCAGTTCTGGAGATTTCATTGCACATCTTGATGTCTTCCTTGGAAGATCCAGCATGTGGAGTTACCTGGAGGCAGAAGCTTCATCTTTCCTTTTTAAAGCAAGGTTCTGTTTCTCATGGTTTCAAATGAACTACTGATGAAAAAGGACTCTAACACTGGAAGGCACACTAAAATACAAACTCAAGACTTCAAAGCTATTCTCATAATCTTGGAGACCTCAATCGTAGTATTTTTTAAGTAGGGTTGAAATGCTGATAGCTGTTGTAATTGCTAGACCAGAATCTATTTTTATAGATCAATGGTCTCTGTATTTCAATATTTATTTGTTTTGTATTAAGCAGAGGACAAAATCAATAGGGGGGAATTAGCTGTTGTGAAGATAAAACAACAGCAACACATAAGTTATTATGCAATGATTTCTCTAATATCCACATGATTAACAGCACAAGTTTTCCTTGTAATGCATCCAACTAGATTCCTTTTCCCTTAACAGTATTTTGGGTTTTTTGTTTTGTTTTGTTTTGTTTTTTTTTTATTGCTAAATTGTTCCTTCATGGGATTTTTCAGAGAGTATCTGAATTGCATGGCATTTGTTAGAGGAGAAAATAGAGAAACCTGAGCTGCCATTGTCTTTAGTTAAATTCAGGTCTGTATCCAAAGTGATGGTATTTTCAGATATTAGGGATCTGCCTAACTGTGCCCAGAGTCAGATCTAGCTGCAAATTGTATTTAAGTTCAAACTTTCTTTGGTTAAAAGAGTATCTGTGAACTGTGATTCAGGCTTTAGTTTGAAAGCAAATGTTAAGTTAAATAATTTCTTTTTTAGAGTTAGAAACTTAGTGAAAATGAATACCAAAGGGATCTGTGGATAACTGTTTCTCTTTTGATATGCTGCCTACAGCTAAAATAAAACTAGTTACAAAGGGCCCCACCCCTGCCGTAACTTAAGGCACTGTTCAGAGCTAATGTGTGCGCTCACACTCAGACCACAGGAGCTACAAACAATTCCAAAGCGTGCGTGCGTGCACGCTTACGACTCGGGCTTTCCCAAGCAAAAGTGAAAACTCTCGTGAAGAAACTCAGAGGCTGAAGGGGTTAAATGAAATACAACTCTCCTTTTCCTGTGCAGTAAGGATTAGTAACCAAACAGAAGCTGGAGAGAAGAGCGCTTAAGAGCCACCGTTTGATCCAGAAGGGTAGGAAAGTGGTATTTGGAGCTTGGTTGCAGAGTGGTGTAAGTGTCTCCAACTTTTGCACTCACCTTTCACAGGTGTACGGAGAAGGTAAGAGTTAACTTTGTGTTCTGGGCTGTCTCTCCTGATCTCTCTACCTGGACATCTATTTTCTATTAGTCTTTTCAGTGCTGTTTGTGCTTTTTAAACTATATTTTCTTTCCCTCCACTTTTTCCCGTCAGTTAAAAGAGTACAGGGGAGAGGAGAGACCAGAGTCCTTATGACTGCAAAATTTTATTTCCTAGAAGGGAAGGAAGAAGACACCCCATGTATTTGGTGAACATTAATCCCTTTCACTCAGTTAATTACACTGAGGCTTAATGTAATCAAAACTGCTGTTCCTGATATTATGGGTGGGAGGTGCAGCAGGCTGGAAGGGGAAGGTATCAGTTTTGTAGGATGCTGGTCAAATGTAGCAGGGATGTTGAGTGGAGAAGCATAATTTTTGCTGGTAGGAATAAAAGCCTGCCCAGGTGCTAAGACTCTTGTACCCCCTGCCTATCACCCCGGGGGTGCTCAGCTGCTTCTGTTCATGTGGGAGCAGGTGCTGAGCAGAGGGGAGTGTCTCCTAATCAGCCTTGCATTGCTTTCAGCTGTGGGAGACAGGATCCGTTTGGGAGGCTCTCTCCAGCCAGCTGATGCTGTCAGAGCCAACAGTCCTGTTGGTGAAAGGGGAGGTCTGCAGGACTGGATCTCTCATCCCTAAGGAAGTCTGGTGGGTGAGGGAGGACAAGGCGGTACTTTCAGGGACCTGTCCTGGCATGGAAACGGTAATGGGCCGGTAGGAATGTGGCTGGGCAGTGAATTTACCTGATGCCCTGGTGTTCCTTGTGGGTGGTCAGGTGGAGGTAGAGGAGCAGGTGATTTAAAAACTGAGTTTCAAAGCTTCGACAAAGGTAATGTCAGTCTTGAATGGGGTTCATAGGACTAGGTATATCTTGTGTTAGTAGAGGAGCATAGGGAGATGGTATGTTTCTTTAGGTCTGTCTTTAGAGACCCTAAAGAAGGCTGTAAATACTTTTGCTTATTATTTTTGGAAGCGTCTTCACAACACTTGGAGTTTGCTTTGTCCATTCTGCATAGCACTTGTGAGGGCCCTTCAACAGCTTCTCTGTAAACTGGCCTGCCACTTATGTGTTCCTCTCTTGGCTTCTTAGAGATGTACCACCCTCTGTGATGCCAGAGCATTTCCCAGTCTCTGTAGACAGAGCAGCCATGAAAAACCATTCTTTCTGAGATCCAGCATGTTGGTGAGCCAATGCGCTGTGCAGCTACGTGTGTGCTGGACAACCTCATGGTGGACTTTCAGGACAAATGCTCTACTGTTACAGGGAGCAAAGGGAGGCGTTTGTGGTGTACAACAAAGGTAGGTAGGGCCATGTATTTTTGGCATGGCATGGCACTAATACTTGTTCACATTAGTAAATGGCAAGATTAATAGAATGCGAAAAAAGAAAACAGAGCAAATCTGCTGTCTCTGGAAGTTTTGCTTTTTAGCATATTTTCCTGTCCAGTGTGAGATAATTGAGACTTCTTTTTCAAGCACGTTTTCAGGTTCTCACACACTGTGGAGCATTCTGACACCTCAGAGGTGTTTGTTTTTAAAATATTTTGCTTCACAAGTGTAGATGCTCGATGGCTTCACAGAAATGCTGGGCTTTGGGGTAGTTACTCTGTAGCGTTTGCATATTCCAAATCTGTCTACTAGTAAACAGTCTACTCTAGCATTTGAGAAAAGGTGTGTGACAGATGACTTGAGGTGATTTTCAAGCAAGGGTGTAGGTTTTTGTTTGCTGGTCTCTCTCTGTATATATATAAAAAATAGCATTAAGTATAAAACAAACCGAGTTGTCTTAATTTTAAGGGGAAAGTAGCAGTCATTATGGTACTATAATGCTATAGAGAAGTTAGAGAATGTTGCACTTCAATAAGCGCAGTACTTTTTGATGCGGACCCTGTAACTCTGGTTTTGGGTTGGGCTCTTTCTTAGATCCAGATACTTACCAGCTTGGTAAAAGAGAATGCTGGTTGAGCTCATCTAATCTAGTTGCTTAAGGGATTGCTCGCCTCACAAATTAGGCCCCAAGATTCAGTTGGAGTCTGTGCGAATGGCTGTGCCCTGACTTGCTGAAAGGGTTTAGGAAATGGGAAAGGAGCTATGTTGTTGCAACTTGTTTTCCTGGTGGTACCTGAGTTTGTGTTAAAAGAGCAAATTTTATTCTAAAGAAACACAGGTGTCCTGTTAACATGGGGAACCTGAGGAAAGAAAACAACCCTCTGATCTGGATTGAGGGCCCCTTCTTCTGAATGCAATGTAAATAAGGCAAAATACTGTTCTGTGTCTCAGAACAGGTAGGGCTTAGGCTGCCAGAAGGCTTTCTCTTTGTTCAGAGCAGGGCTTTAAATGTTAATAAAATGTTAACCATTCTATTAGATCATGTATGTACCTTGTGACTCATCAATATACAGTATTTGAACGGAACTTCCTATGTTCTAACTTGTGCCCATTACCCCTCGTCCTGTCACTGGGAACCATTGAAAAGAGCCCGGCTCCATCCTCCTTCAACCCACCCTTTAGATACTTGTATGCCATAATAAGGTCTCCCCTCATCCTTCTCTTCTCCACGCTAAAGAGTCCCAGCTCTCTCAGCCTTTCCTCATAAGGGAGGTGCTCCAGTCCCTTAATCATCTTAGTTGCCCTCTGTGAACTACAGAGGAAATTAGTTGCTTTGCTCTTAGGTCTGTGGGAAGGATTATACAAAACTGATGATAAACCCTTCAGTGTAGCTAGCGTAGCTGCTGAGCCTAGACAGTGACGGATGATTGCTCTGATCCAGTACAGTCATTTGCAGTTATGCTCATGGTATGATGGACTTGTCAAAAGAATTTATTTCACTGGAAATAATATTCTGCTGGATACAGTTTTGCTGTCTCATTTTTTAACACTCTTGGATCTGAAATGTGATTTGTTGGGGTCCAGTCTTGTCTTAGATGATTAATAATAATGGTTGAGATGTTTGAGAAGGGACTTTAATACAAAAGGGTTTGAGTGGGTACCTACTCATATGCATAGTCTATGTACAAACCGCTTGTTTATACTTTCTCACACAGTAACAAGCTCGCCTTCTTGACATGCAGTCATGATGTATAGAAAACAAGTACCATCCATGGATTGTTTATTTCTCTGCCTCACCCTCAGAGCAGTAATTGGAGGCTCTGGTTTGGGCATCTGTGGGAGAAACCAGCTTCGGAGCGCAGAACCAATTTATTTTTAGATCACACCGTTGTCATTCTGCTGTGATCACACAGTCGAGCATGTGCTTCCTTTGAGATCTCTCCAGGCACTGCAGTGCGATCGCACCCTCCTAAGATCATTTCTTGTGAAGTTAATTTTTAGTGGCAGATGAAAGATGCTAGGGCCGGTATCCTTAGAGACTGTAGCCCTAATTCCTCTAGCGCATGCTCTGCCTCCTGAGTTTGTTAGTCAAAAGTTCTGGGTTTTTTCTTTTTTTTTCCCTTTTAATTTCTTTTAGCTCTCCTCACGTTAGTCATCCTTCCCTTGCAGAGTAATGTGAGTAAGCCCACTGACTTCTCTGGGGGAATTCCTGCTTCATACCACTGAAGGTGTGTCTGCATCACAGTCAGTAAGGGTGATTCCTTAGGGAAGAGATGTACCCATACAAATGTGGTGTGCTTGGCATGTCTATAGATATATATAGTTAAAACTGAGTTAGCTTTAAAAAGAAAAAAAGTATCTTAGGTTCTAGAAACAATGTAGAGGCAGCAGAGCAATCAAAACCCACCTGAGGTTCAGAGTAAATACTCTCATGTTTTTCTGTCTATGTTATTAGTTCCCAGGCAAATTTATTTAAAGGTAACACAGGTGTTGCCTATGTATACTACAAACACACTGGTGGACGTAGTGCTAACATCCTCTCAGTGAATGGAGATGAAGATCTTGCAGAGAGGCAGAAAATCATTTATATAATTTTGAAATTTCCTTTTGAGATAACGCTCGTTATTTATTTTTATTTTTTAACCCCTTGCACAGCACAAAAGATTGCCATATTTATATTTAGGATGAAATGCAGTTAAATAAAATTGGAAGTAATTTTCCAGCACTGAGATCCTTTATTTTCCTAAGGAAGTCTCCAAAATTTGGATTGGAAGGGATTAGTTTTAGCTGGCTAACATGTTTGTAAACAGCAGCAGTGCTCAGTGTCAGGTAATATTTCAGATCAGGCTAAATAACTCGTGTAAGTGAAGCTTGAGCTGTGACAGGACGGTTGTAAATGTAAAAGATTGTAACCCATTCTTCTTCAATTATGTTAGTGTTTGGGATATTATATCCTCATCATGTATTTTCCATAGGCACTGTGTGGCTTTTTGTTGCAATGTTAACTGTCTAAATTAGTCTGTGTGCACTTGTCGTTATCCCTATGTGCTCCCAGATTTAATTAACAGCTAAGCACAGCGAGACTACCAAAATAGAAGGCAGAATCCTATCTTTACTCCTTATAATAAATCTCTGCCTGCAAACCTAGTAGTGGAAGCCTGGTTGCAGAAAATTGAATCTCAGCTGATATTAATAGGTAGACAGAAAGTTGTCCTCATGAAATACTGTATTAGCTCCTGTAAAGGGCAGGGATAGTGACCACATTTACTTGGAAGATGCTGCTTCACTGACCTAAACCTTAGATACTTCATTGTGGATTTTGGAGAGTGGAAAAGAAACAGATGTGGCTCTTCGCCTACCCATTGTTAGGGTATGGTGTGAGGCCTGACCAGAGCTTCTCTGTGTTTCCCAGCCTGATCTTGCTCTTGCACCTGATGATCTTTCAGCCACGGTTTTGTGTGATTTCAGTATTCAGATTAAAACTGTGTGGCAGAGGCTGGTATAGCTTTCCCAGGTGTTGCTGAACTTGGCATTGCTGTAGAAGTCCTCTGTGAAAACATTGTCAGTCTGAGTCAGCCACAGTAAGCGCTGGCCCGGTGCAGATTTATGTGTCTGTTATGAATCGGGCTGAAGGCTGAGATGAAAGCCTATTGACAGACCAGTCTAGAAAATGCTTATATGTTACCATTACTCAGTTCTCCAGCCAGCTGGTGCTCTGTTGCTGTGCTCATTAGTACGTTTTTGTAACTTTTTTTTTTATTTAACAAGGTGAATTTTAAAGTTATTCTAGCTGAAATTTTATGTTTCATATTATGCCTGGTATGGCTGAAAGTATATCTCAGCAGGATTACTTTCTTGATGAGCATTCTTCAACTCCTAGCATGTATTTCGAGTGAATTAATAAATCCGGATACCAATGGTAAAGATAGCTCCATAAAACTTTTACTCAGACTACTTGTGTCTTGTTTTCCTTTCCCGCTAAGCCCTTTCAACTAGTCTTGTATTTAAACACGTTTATAAACATTCATCCCTTGCTTTGTATATAAACAACTCTTTATGAATGTGGCTCATTGTGTGGTCAAGGCCAAGGAAATTCAGCATCCTCCCACTTTAACAGGCACATGTACATTAATTGGCTTATCCGCCCTAGCCCAAAGGACATCAGGCCCAGGGTTTTCTTTGGAAAAATGTCAGACAAAAGATAGTTTACTATAGTCGGGGAAGAAAACAGGCGTATCTTTAATGTGATATCTTCTGCCTAAAGGGGTGATTGGTTCCTTGGTTCCTCTGGGCTGTGTGATGTGGTCCTCGTGCTCTCCCAACTCTGCTCCCAGCCTAAGGAGGTTTTCCCCTGCCCTCAACCTCTGCTCCACAGAGCCCCTTTCTCTCTCCACCTTCATCTCATCTGTATGTATGGATTTCCCCTTTTTAACACTTCTACCAAAAACTTAAAAGGTGCTTCTCAGTAGACGAGGCGAACAAAAGCAAGCTGGAACCAAGATACGCTGGATGTTTTGAGAGCAAACCAAAAATCGTAATGTCTTTAGAAAATGTAATGAGTCTAAAAGCTAAAAGGCTTTGCTCTTAGTCAGTGGCTAAAAAATTTATGCCAGTGGATAATTGGGCAGCATATCATCATCCTTTCTGACTTCCCACCTCTTTCAACCCAACTTCTAAAAAATGTAACAACTGAGTGAGATATGATATGCTAAAGGGGGGAGCTGGGAGTGGAGGAAAGGGAAGGAAATTCTGAAAAGGTGTGAGTAGCAGGATCACAGTGACAACTTCTGCTTTAGTGCTAGGTGTGCTGAACTTTACAGTGAGCAATTTCTGTCTGTATTGCAAGAGACAAATATTTATTGCCAGGTTGGCCAACCTGTGGCTCACAAGCCGTGCAAAGGCAGCTTCTGTGTCAGGGCTACCTCAGACAGGAATAATAGATCCACGTTGGGTAATTCAAATCCCCAGCTGGGAGATGAAATGAGCTATAAGGACCTGCTGAAGCTAGTATTGCTGGGTGGCTTTGCTGATTACCTGCATGTCCAGCTAAATCTTGTCTGGCAATAGAAAAGTGGGAACCCTGAAGGGGTCTTTTTGTCTTCTGCCTATAAACTGCTCCCAAAACTGTCCCATCTTTGGCCAAAGGATGATTTAGAAATGTGGTTCGCTAGTCTGTCTTATGTGCCAAACAGGGAAGAAACCCGCAGCACTGGCTGTCCAATTATCTTAAAAAAGAACAGAGAAAAAGCCAGACAAATAAATCTGTGAGCAATGGAACTCATGAAACCTGTTTTATTTTCACTTTGTGATCTGATTCTGTAGTGTCTAAACAGCTTAAGCTCTTGTTTAAGTAAAGCTGATTTATTAATAACATGTCTTTCAAGTTTGGATTCCCTCCCGTGAAAAGAAAAAGCCATCATCTAAATGGGTTAAAAGTCTAATACATTTCTTCATCCCAGCCCAGTGTCTTTTTCCTCAAACAAATTTAAGCTTATGCTTTTGAAACCCTGAAATTAGGCAGCTGATTCAAAGTTATTTTTACATACATATACAGGCAAGGTAGGTCTTGTTTTCCTAGGAATGTGGATGTTGAGAGGTTATTTGGAAAAGAGGCTAAGTTTAAGTAAGCAATCTTGAACCTTGTTTGTACATTGGAAGGCAAGATTTGCACACATAAAGTAAATATAGGAGTCATTAAAACTACCCTTGATTCTGAAACATACTCCTGGTCTTAATGAGGATTTGACTGACCTGGCCCTGGACAAGGGTTTGTAACCAAATAAAATATTTTTACAGCGGTTCACTGATGGCTGCGCTATAGAGAAATCTCCAGGGCTGCCCATCTGTCTTTTCTAGGCCTTCTATTTGTTAAGGCAAAAGCTTCGTTCCTGAGTGGGTTCAGTGTTAAGCCCTGAAATAAGGGTGTTTATCCCAGTTTCCGGTTGTATCGGAGTTCTTGTGTTCTGTCCAGAGTTATGAAATTTCAGCCATCTCCTTTATGGCCTCTGACCCTCCTGTCCACGGTGCCAGGGAGAAGCAGGTGCTGTGGAGGCAGTTCAGAAAGGGCACCAGAACATCCTTTCGGAACTTTCTGAAATTTCCACGAAATGTGATTTGATCCATGCTGTTCTGGAATAGAAGTAAGGGTCCTGAGCTGCTGAAGTCAGATTCAAGTTTGAACTTCTCCAGTGTTCAGAGGAGCTTGGGTCAGCATCTCTTAGAGAAAATGGCTCTGCAGTTTTGGTCTGGACTGACTCTTTTTGACCAAGCTCACAGGTGGCTGGAACCAGTCACCACTTCAGCCCTTTTATTCATCTAACCTGAGCAGTTAATGCCAGATGTCATTGGCTAGATAATTTGAATTTGAATCTCTTCTGGTGTATGGAATGGAGGTTTCAGCTGGGCACACCCCTAGTTCTGTTAGAAAATTCTGGTTGTTCCTTACTTATTGTGAACTGATTCTCATAATCCCTCTCATTGAGATGACTTCATATTTTAGCACTATGGCAGGAATTCCTCCATGTGAGCTTTCCAGCAGCTGTTTCATATCTTGAGCATAAAGTCACCGTTTCCCCTCAGGCCCTGCTGCTGTTTCTGGGTGGAGGGGGATGGAGGTGCTGTTTTAGCACACGGTGGGAAAAGGGAGCTGGGGTGGGTTGAAGGGAATTGAAGAAGGGCAGGAGGCACAGGGAGCAGCTGCTGCGGTTGTTACAAGCGAGAGCACTGCAAAACACTGTCCTTTTTATTCCTGCCCCCGCATACCCAGCCTTCAGTGAGAAGAATGGCAAACAAGCAGAATAAACATACGCTGCTCTCTCCCAGGTCCTACAAGGAGTGCAAGAGCGGTTAAACCCAGAAACAGAACTTGGACTTTGTTTTTGAAGGTTTCGGACAGAGTCCCCAGTCCCATCTGTGTTGTTTGTGGTTGAAAGTAAGGAAAAAGGGATCGATGCTGAATAGTACATCTGAAGAAGCTTTTAAAATAACAAGTTTGTTGAAGCTCAGAGAATCAGACACAAGATTTGTTTTGCAATGGGGGATTTAATAGGATACAGAAGGCCCTGTTCTTCCTTCTGACCACCATTTCTGGAATCTGTTGACTGGTTTAACAGGTCTGGATGGTCTAAACTTTTTACTGCTAAATCTGGGACGTATGACAGCAATTCCCTTGCAAGTGCAATGGCACAAAAATACAAGCAAGCACCAGAGCTGTAACCTCTTGCTGCTTTGATGCAGGGGATTGTCCCAAATGTTGGGTGCTGTCTCTAGTTGTCTCCTCACAGAATTTTTTTTTCCTATCTGGCTAAAATCCTCCAAGATATTAACTACTTGAAGAGCGGGAGCACTGCTAGCCCTGGTAAGCTGCTTCTCTGGCCTCTTCTCCAGGAGCCTCACGTGTCTTGGCCCCAGCTCCCCGTCTGCTTCTTGGCTCAGATGCCAGAAGGAGCAGTCTGAGCATCAGTCAGATGCTGAGTGGGCAGTCCATTAGCAGCAGAATGAGGCTGCTGGAACAAGGGATGTGATTTCCACAGCCATCTCCATGAACCTGTGAGGTGACTGGAATGGAAGATGGGAGAGAGGAATACTGGGGAAGAGATATTTTTTCTCTCTGGGCAGTAGGAGGAGGATCTGATTGATCTCAAAGATTTATTTCTGTTTGACACCAACACCATCCAAGGAAGATGCTGTTCTCACAGTGCCCTTTGCTAGTGTGAGGACATTACAAACCGCTTCAGGAAAGTTTTGCTGTCTGTGTGCATGGAACTTGCAGCAAAAGGGTCTCTCCTGGCTGTCCTTCCCCTCTGAAAGGATTTGGCAGTTGGATAGGGTTGTGACACAGATCTAGTCTATGTTTTGGCTGTTGGTCTCTACAGCATAAAGAGTGTACTTGACCTCTTGCAGAGGGCATCTCCAGGCTATTTCTTCCTTGACTTGAGTGGGCAGAGAAATAGTAGCACGTGTGGGTGCTATGAGGGTACATAGTCTTCCCTCAGTTTTTGAAGAAGGACTAATGCAAAATGAATGAAATTCTATTAATAAAAAAAGCTCCTATAGCTTCATTTTCTTATGAATCATATGATTGACACTCAGTACATAGGGAGAGAAGCTTATCAGTGCTTGTTTCCCCAGTTACATTTTCCTTGTTCATTGCTATTTTGCACATAGAATTTGGTGCAACCAGATTTTCAGCACTTAATAGTTTTTACATACAAAAGAAAAAAAAAATTAAAGACCAAGCTTTTTATCCCCAGCACTGTGAATGCAGAGAGTTTCAAAATCCATGGTATGTATGGGCTTAGAGAGTTGTAATGAGCTATGATCCAGTGAGGCCTAGCACTATGAGGAAAATGGTTGCCCATCATAAAGTAACCTGAAATATGTCAATGCTAGATCAAGTAGGTTTCATTTTGGGTATATTTTGTTTCTGATTTGATATTCTCATGCAACAATGACTTAATATCAATATTATAATTGTTAATGATGATTTACATTCTATATTTTATCTGGATTAATAGGCTGGGCTAAAGGAGCTACATATGAAGTTTTAATAAAACAGATGTTGTTACAATGACTGAGATACACATTTCTTCCTTGATGCTTTTATGAACTGTAAAAGGAAGATTTCTTCATCTTTCCTTTTTCCTTCACTTTCCCAAGTTAGAAAGAAGCTTAGACTAGATAAAACTATGCTAGGAATATCTAGTCCATCTCTTCTTTCTGGGTTCAATCAACTAGTCATGAGGTCATGAGAAAATGGTCATGAGAAACAGGCAGTCCCTGGTGGCTGAAGTGTCCATCATCACAGCTGTAAATGTTGGTGAGTGGTGGTTGGTGTGGGCTTGGTTGCTGCAACTCAAAAGAGGAAGGCTCAAGTAGCAACAGGCAGTGCACCAATGAAGTATTGCGGTCTCAAATGGGCATAACACCCCGATTTTTAGGAACTGTTGTATCCTGTTGTATGCTGCTATACCAGTCTGCGTGGCCTGATCTTTCTAGCTCTGCAGAAGGGGTCTAACTACTCGTGGTTGAATCTAACTATAGCTGTCCATGCTGAATGGTAGGATTTTAAACAAGCAAGATCACACAAAGACAGACATGAAGCTTCACCAAGCCCTACAGGATGAATACAGGGTACAGAAATGTTACCTGTGGAATTTCTTACCTTGGTTGAAGTCATTGCAATCTTCAAGTATTTTATCATGTGTATATGTAAAGGGGTGGGAGGGCAGACATGCAACAACATGCATCTTCCACTGTGCCCGGGGATGGTGTTCTCATAATACCAGAGGAAAGTTCAGGGAAATATTTGCACTCAGTAATTACATTCTGGCTTTCTGTGTGGGGTAATTTCAGTCTTTGCAGTTGCCTTCATCCGTCCAGGGTGTGTAGTGATAAAACTGTTTTTCTTCTCTCACCTTGATTTTAGTTCCACCTCTACTTTTACTATCGGGTAACTTAGCTTTCTGCCATACAAGCAACAAAGAAGCAATTCTGAACAATGATCTTTCTGTTCCCACAGGCAGAGATGAAGAACTTGTTCCTTCTGCTCATGCTAGTAATGATGCCACCTCCTGCATTTTCAGTAAGTAAAAGCTCTTCTGAACACTGTTATGAGAAATGAAAGATACTCCTCTTAAGGACTGTCAACATCTGTAACTCAAGTACTTTGTAGAAAATGTTCCTGAAAGAGCTAATGGGTTCAAGTCACCAGGCCTACTGTGGTACGTGTTATGAAAAGTTTAATGTGGCAATTAAATAACAAAATTCTGGTAGTGTCTTTGACTCTAGGGGTGTTATCTGCAAAGCAGTAATTGTCTCCTGCTTCAAAGCTATGGAGAGTCGTCACTTGAAGTAAAAAGAATGAATCTTTGGTTAGCCAGTTTTTCTCTTTTCTTTGGTCTTAGTGGTCTAAGCCTTATGGTTTAGCTTTACTGGGGGAGGTAATCATAAGCCAATTTGATATTGTCAGAAAAAGGAACACAGTTATTGGGAACTGGGACTCCCTTTCTGAGAGAAAAGTAGGGTCTTTCTGAAGTAAATGCAGCTTGAGAACAGTTTCTCTGAGTTTATCTTCAATTATATTAATGAGTTGGACATCTGAGGTAAAAGGTGACCTGCTGAGTAGAGTGGAAGTGTTAGTGAAGGAAGATGTGATGTGTTTGTTAGGTGTAAAGGAACAGAGAGGGGGGGAAAAAAAGAGGTAATTATCACCTGGAGTGTTTTCTGGGAGTAGTGAGGAATTATAAATATGCCATTAAAATTAATGAGTCCATAACTTTTAATGTCTAGTACGATTATGAATTTCTGTTCCCAGATTCAGCATTTGCAAATCCTTTCTAGGCCTTCTTTGAAGATCAGGGATGAGAGGCCAGAAAACAAGCAGAGTGAGTTAGTCGTCATGGATTTCCTATCTTACAGATGGAAATGTGCTTAAATGAGATCTTGCCATCTCACATCTTATAGAAGATGGTGCTGTATGTTAAAAGAACCAGAAACGGAATATACTATATTCATTTCATCTATTCACCTGCCTATCTCCAACCTGGTGATTTTTTGGAAGGGAAATGGCTCAAACACCCTGCAACTGTGAAGGCTGACGTTTCTCTGTAGCATTAGAGTCTGTCCCTTGCATGCAATCAGTAGCTCCTCTTGAAGCCATGCTGAATGAAGGGAGAAGGTTTTTCTTGGCCACCACTTAATTTCAGTTTCCCTGACATGCTGGATCTGTCCAAGCCATGAGGAAGCAGGAAGATCCAGAAGCACTGAGGCACTCTGCTGCCGTAATTCTCCATTATTTTTTTTTTTTTTTCCTGGGAGGGAAGAGAGAAATGGTGTTGGTTTCATATGGGCTGTTCCTTAGCAGATGCTAATGCCGGTAGGCTGAACCATAGCAAGAGACAGTCAGCTTGTGAGAGCTGGAGCTGGCAGGACTGATTGCAGTGATGGCAACTCAAGTGTGTGCTAGATCAGGCTATGCACCAAGAGTAGGGGGGCTGCCTGAACTCCCACAGGTGGGACAGCTCTGGAAAAGGAGCTGCTTTTTCACTGCTGCAGAAGAGGAGTGGTAGCCCTGCTGCTATAAATGCAAATTTTGAACTTATGTGGTGGGAGAAAGGAAGGGAGGGAGAGGGTGAGACTGAAAACTGAGGCAGGGAATACTGCTTGATGGGAAAATAAGTTGGAGAATTGGTTGTTGTTCTATACCATTCCCCACTCCTTTCAGGCTTCATCTGAGATGGCAGGCTTATTGAAAAGTAACTTTAATCTGTGTCACATAGCATTGAAAAGGTCCCTTCCCTGTGCTGTGCCTTTGTAATTCCCAGTGGCAGAGATATGAGATTGTCAGGTGGCATAGTGCGTTTCCCCATGCTGAAGGAGAAACACTTCCTTGTATGTATGGCTGCATCTCTCTAAGAAATTGAGGCTCTGACACTATAACTCTGCTAAATATTAGATCCAGAGCAGCCTTGCAGCTAAGACAGCAGCAATTGTTTCGATTTTGCTATCAAATAAGCTGCCAGTTTAGCAGCAATAGGTAGAAAGTTGTGCCACCTCCAGCCATGCAGTGAATAATGCACACCCCAGGAAGAAGGTGGTGGCGGAAGAACTAAAAACAGCAGAAAAGGCGCAGACTAGTATGTGTGGGTTTTATTCCAGAATGAACCGCTTACCTCTGAGATCCGTCCTGTCCACCGATGCAAACAACAATTGCTTCTTGGACACCTTTTGTCCCAGAAGCGGGAAAGCAGGAACTTGCAAACACACAGATTGATAGTGCTAATGGGAGTACAGCTATAAACGTGTGAACTGCAGGCTTACGCAAGGATGGAGAAAATGGGTCTACAGGGATTCGTGTCTGCTTGTGATTAAAGGGTGTAGATTGATGTCTGCTGTTTTTCATCTCTTCTACTTTTGGAGTGGAGTAGCTGAACTCATTTTTACTTTATTGATTGTTAGGCTAGGGAAAGCAGCAAGCAGTGTAAGGGCAGAAATGTTGACAGGGCTGAGACTTTAAGAGCAGCTGAGGCTGTTGCCTACATCTTCTCTCTGCTCGCAGTCTGAGACTGACTGGTTTATCTGCCAGACATGGCAGACAGCATTAAGGAGCAAGAGGGGGACTCTCGCTTCTCAAAGCCACTGGCTGCTGAGAATTTCCTGCCCAGTGCTCCATCCTTGGTGGCACCCACTAGATTCTTCTTCCCTTCTTTCCTGCTAGAATATGGAGAGAGTCTTACCATACAGTACCTGTGGTGTCTGTCCCTTTTTCACCAGGCTTTGAAGGATTTGGAAAAGGAGGTCACCCATTACTTGTAGCTCCTTTATTGTTTGCACTGTGGTGGTGGAATCATAGAATGGTTAGAGTTGGAAGGGACCTTAAAATCATCTAGTTCCACACTCCCTGCCATGGGCAGGGACACGTCCCACCAGACCAGGTTGCTCAAAGCCCCATCCTGCCTGGCCTTAAACACCTCCAGGGATGGGACATCCACAACTTCTCTGGGCGACCTGTTCCAGTGCCTCACCACCCTCAAAGTGAAAAATTTCTTCATGATATCTAATCTAAATCTACACTCTTTCATTTCAAAACCGTTACCCCTCATCCTATCGCTACACTCCCTGAAAAAGAGTCCCTCTTCACCTTTTCTGTAGGCCCCCTTTAAGTGCTTAAAGACTGTAGTACTAGAAACTACAGCTGGATGGTCAGGAGGAGTTGTGTTTAGGGGCTATACAAATAGAAAACAAAGATGTCTCTCCATCTTATGTATGGATGTCTCTCCATCTTATACCCTCACTGTTAATGCAGAACTGAGACAGAAGTGTCTAGTGCAATTTCAGGCCATCCTGTCATTGCTTCTAGGAAGGCTGTGAACAGTGGCAGTAAAGGAAAATGCCAATTTCAAGTGGTTTTGTCATGATTCCTCCTGTGTTTTCAGAGAGGAATGAAATGATGTAAAAGTAAAACTGCCTGAGCCCTGTCCATTAGTGCTACTGCTGATAGAATGGTGCTTCTAGTGATTTAGAGAAAATAAATTCTCAAGTTTTTCCATGTGAATAACTCTTCTATTATTGTTGCGTGTATGTATTTGGCATGATTGTGTGTGTGTTTTTTATGCTTTGGGGTTGCTCTGTTTAGTAAACATGACATTAATCAGATTTCTCTCTCCCTCAATTTCTTTTTTACAAGTGTGATTTCATGTTGGCAATTTTTTTTTGCATCTGGAATTCCTTCTTTCCAGATTGGAAATGTCTTATCTGCCATAGGATGGGACTATTTAAAGGAAAAGCTGCTCATCAGGGGAAGAGTTTTATTTAATCTTTTATGAGCTGTAAGCATTAGCTGATAGTTAGATTATGTCCAATACTTTTATATGCTCCTAGGTTGTACTGCAGGTGTGCTTACAGTGAAGGCTGGTGTGAGGCTTGCCTGAAAATCATATTCAAATACATTTTATCTGGACAGTATTGCTTTCTGTAGGTTTGCATTTCTAGGTTCAAATGCTGTTTTTTATTTCTTCTAAAGAAAGGAACATTGTTATTGCTTAAACACTGTTAATCTATTGACTAAACTTCTGCCTTTTTTACTTCTGTGGTTTTGGTGTAACTTATAAATGTGTTGAGCTGTTCATTCCTTATGGAATTCTACTGCTAATGTCAGTTCTTGCAGTGGATGGAAATTTCGCTCCTACCTTTGGTTTTCTCTTTGGGCCATCTGCTCATCATCCATGCAAAGACTTTCCTTCTGGCTGCTTAGCTTCTTTCAAAGCTTTAGGTGAAGGATTTTGCTGAAAGCTTTTTGGAAATCTGAGTGTATCCGACAGGTTACCCTTGTTGACATGTTTACGAATCTCTCAAAGAACTGCAATAGTCTTAGAAGGAGTTGCCTTTAAAAAAAGCCTTGTTGACTTTTTCCCAAATAGACTGTATTTATGCAGGTGCCTGCTAATCCTGTTCTTTGTTATCATTTCTATTAATATCAGTAGACGTCAGTTTTACACTACGTGGGTGTACAGTTCCTTGGGTTCCCCTGGGATCCTTTTGTAAACTGGTGTCAGATTTTCCACTTTCCAATAATCAGATGCCAAATTAGTTTTAGCTGAGAGGGTTGTCTGCTAGTACATAACAGTTTATCCATTTCAACCTTGAGTTCCTATTGGGTCCCTTGGGTAAACAACTTCATACTGTGTGTTTTGTCCACTTTTCCAAATAAGTTTGGGGTCATGAGATTTTCTCACAATCCCCCTCTTTGTGGAGTTTGCTGAATGTCCCCAGTTTCTTCCACAAGGATTCCAAGTATTAATTTGACTTCTCTGCAATGGCTGTATCTTTTTAGAGAGCTCTTTTTTATACCCTCGTCAACTCCAGGCCACCCAGGGTTTCTGGAAGGCTTTCTGTTTCTGAAAAGTAACTTATCTGCTCTGCCCGCTAGCCAGCGAGCCAGCACGGTCCCGTGGGGCAGCACGTACCTGGTTGTGCGGTGGGTGAGGCATGCGCTGCATCCTGCTCAGCCGACAGGAGAGCAGGGGATGGGGAAGGGACCAGCTATATGGTGGGACAGCCCATAAAGAGGTAGAAGAGCGGGGAGTGCTGTGGGGGAGGTGGAGACAGGGAACATGGAAAAGAGCTGGGAACAATGAGTGGGTTAAGTGATGTAGGGAGAACCTGAAGCGTTTGGGGGAGCTGAAGATGTAAGAGAAATGATGGATTTTAGTGGATTTGTTAGAGGGGATATGCTAACAAGCCATGGCTAGGGTGGCAGAGGGGAATAAAAGGAGATATACACAGTGAGCGTAAAAACCACGACCCATTAAAACTAATGAAGCCTTGGGGTTTTTTCCTCCTCTTTGTGAAGCAGTTTGTCTTAATAAGATACTCTCTTCTTCTCTACCATTTTGTATTTCACTTCCTGCTGTCACCATCTTGTTCACTTTCATTCTTGTTTTTCTAGTCTTGCTCAAATGCAATTCTTTGATTGCTTATTCATTATTCATAAAAATGGTACTTGGCATTCTTCACCTTCAAAGCTCTTTGCAAGCCTGCTGTGTCTGAGCCAAGATCAAGGGTTAAGACAGAATTATTAAAAATGCTTTGCTGATATGGCTCTGATTAATTCGCTTATTTTTTGTTGCATTTTCAGCTAATAGCATAGCCAGTTGCAGATGGGTTTATCTTGAAAATGCATCTATTGGAATAGTAGCATCTATCTGCTTTATAAATCTGTGAGATATACTGAATGTTTTCAGCTCCCTTTCAATTAAGTGTGAGCGGTGAATGCCCCGTGTCTTGCAGGGCTTATCCATATGGCAACATTAGATGCGATCATCATTGTAGTACTGGGTAGGTCTTCTGGGTATAGAAAGGAGAAGGAAATGGTTCACGTCCTGAAAGCATGAGTGAAGAATATGCTCTATGTGGATTGTTTTTGTCAGGGCCCTGACAGCACTACTAGGCTTTACTGGCCCTGACTGGCCTTGCCCTGCCCACAGCCCAGGACCCCGTTGCAGCTCCTCGGGGCTGTCAGCCCCTGCCCCAGTCGTGCTGCAGCAGGGCTGGTCTCCAGCTCCCCACAGCCCTGCCCTGCCCAGCCATGGGTCCTCATGAGCCAGGCCCACCTGCGGTCCCATGTCCTGACCTGGCTTTGGCCAGGGGTGCCCAATTCCCAGGGCTGGGGCTGTCCACCAGCCTCCCCGCTCCCTGGCTTCCCCTGCTGCCCCGGGAGGACCCCCTGCTACTGGCCCCCAGCCCGCAGGGAGTGGCCGGCCCTCGGGGCACCTTGACAGTTTTCTTTTTTTTTTTTTTTTTTTTCCTCCTTTGTCCCTCCCTTATTAACTTTTCTGTAAGCAATTAACTTTTCTCCAAGCAATTATAATTCAAGGTTAGCAAAGCTTTTTTTTTGACTGGGGATTTCCTACTTGCCGGGACTTTGGCAATGAAACCATTATGGAATAAATGACTGTTGTGATAACTTTCTTTTGTAAAGTGTTTGGTTTTCACCCTTCTTTCATACATGTTTCATCAATGGGGCTATGGTTCAGGGGGGTGTCAAAATAAATGTTAACCTTATTTCAGAAACTGTAAACCCCAGAAAGCAGATATTTATCAAATAAAAGGATGCAGTGTTACTTGAGAAATACAAAGAAAGGGTAAAGAGTGAGTTTGAATTTTACTGTAGTTTTAAGTCACATAAATGCTGCATAAAATAAGTGACACCTGGGGAGTCATCCCCACATTACTCATCATTGACAGCAATATCTATTTTCAGTGGGTAACAATTGTACGGGGATTTGTGGACAACTTCCAATGTCAAGGATTTCCCACCGTGTCCTCAGTGTTGGCACCGAGATTTGTATCGTATCTGAATGAATTGTAGTAACTATGTGACGCAGCTTGAGAAATCACAGTAAAAAATTTCCAGTGTCCAAAAAGATGCTTCAGTTGTAGCTCAATGGACCAAAGCTATGTGACCTGCTGAGCTAAAAGCAAGCACTAGCATTGTCCAAAACCTCTCAGGCATAGCATGGATATCGGCAAGCATGTGCTTTGAGGAGCGACTGTTGGAGTGGTGTAACATGATGTTTTGTTGCTGCTTGTCGGTCTGGAAAGGCAGCACAAAGAATGACAGAATCATTCAGGTTGGCTATCTCTAGACCCTCAAAGGTGCCTCAAGGAGTAAGGGAAACGCTAGGGGAAAGAACTTGGTGGGGATTTAGGTTGTTTGGGCCTGTGACTGCAGACCTTCACTGTTCACTTTGGACTGCGTAGTAAATTGCTGTTTGCTTTGATAGCTTGCCAGTATTTGAGTTGCAATTGAGTTGCAACAAGGCACTAGGAAATTATTCATGCTGTATTGCCAGCGCACATTTGGTTATATGAACTTTGTGGATCACTGCATGCCTGCAATGCATCTGCCTGGGAAGCACAGTCCTCTTCCCATGCATAGTTTCCTCTCCATCTCATCAGACTGACCGAGAAGTCTTTCAAGAACCCCTTTTAAAAAGTGTTCCTACGTACTGCCAACATTTTCTGTCTTTCTGAGTCAAGTCCCATTCATAACTCCTCTCCTAGTGCACGTTTTATACATAAAAATAAATATTACATGGTATATATTATGCTATCTGGGACCCTTTTCCAGAATTCTTTTGTTTGTGTCTGCGTACTGGAACTGTCTTTAAAGTCTGGAGCTCTAGTGACTCAGAGGCATAGCTTTTTTACTTGCTGGTTGTATCAGATGGAGTTGGCCCAATAACAGCAGAGGCTGCAACTGTGTCAGCCACGCGTCTATCTAGGAACTGAGGAAAGCAATGAGCTGCTCCTAAAAATGAAATCACTGGCCTTCTAAACTTTTGTATCGCAGCAGCCTGTTTATCAATGAGCACTGAGAGCACGTGGTGCCGGGGTCACATGCATCATCAATATCCCCAGAAGGTATACATTCCTGTTGTCTTAACAGGCAATAAAACTCGACAGAACAGTTGGGCATTACCTAACTGTCCTTTCTGGAGTTTTTAGAAGTCCAGTAAGATGGTTGCACGCTTTCACTTTTCCTGAAACATTAAAATATATACTTAATGCAGATAAAGGAATAGTGTTCTTGTATGCGTGTTAGGCTGAAGCGAGGGAGAAATGGAACCAAATGCATTGGTAACAGTGATGAAGTCTGTAGATTTTTAGTTTGGGGGTCTAGGAAGGCCTGGGATTTAGTCATCCTGGCTGACAACAGATGAAAGCAGTCCAGAGTCTGAAGAAAGCAGAAAGAGGATTTTGGAACAGAAATTAGCTGACAGCATCTAAACCCATCTTATTTATCACATTATATAATAATAAATTTCTTATTTATTATAAACATGCAGCTTTATATGTGCCAGTGTACACATGAATGCAGTTACTGAAGTAATGAGGGCTGTGCACAGATTTCTGAATGTGGGAGTTTGGCCCCTATTAAAATGTTTCTCTGACACGATACAGCTTTGGGAGGATTCTTCTGGCTGGTGCTCCTTTTGAGGTGTACATAAATGGAGTGATACTGAGAAAATGATTGTTCCTGCACTCTGTGGATGCATAAGCCTTACAACAGAGTCCCTGCAGATTTTACTCTCTATAGAGGGAATAAAGAATGCTACTTCTCTAGGAGGGATATTGGAATATTTATCAGGTTGGTGTGTATGTCAGGGAAGGGCTTTCTATCCTAATTGCCTTTCAGTAATCTGACTTTCAAATGCTCTTCCTTTGGATTTTTATCTACATGTTTTCTTCTGCCTTATGCTGACTGAAGGGTCCCTTGTTTCCAGGGTGAGCTAATACTGCTCCTAAATCAGTCAGTTGATGGAAAGGAATAAAACTGCAGGGAAACAGCCTGGTAGCATGTTTCATTCTTTTGAGAGTAAGGGAGGTGGGATTACATGGGGAGGAATTAGGTGCCTGAAAGAAAAACTTGGGAAAATAAGATGCCTTGCTGAAAGCTGAAACTCTTGATAGGATTACTCCTGGAAAGGCAAATGAGAATCCAGAGGACAAACACTGAGCTCAATATCTGGAATGGGAGAAGGGTTTGTCAAGGGCTCAGGGAGATGTTGACTTGGCAGAGAGAAGGTATGTAGAAGTGCCTGTAACCTGGGTAGTGCCATTTTGCAGCTAGATAGTTGTGGGTAATTTGGTAGCAAATGCATAAATATGGTAGGATGATTGACTGTGTTGTTCTGCCAGCAGCAGGGAATTATTCCTTTAATGGGGGTAAGAGAAAGAGAAAAACAAGACTGTAGCTCAAGGACATATGGTCAGGCAGGGAGTATGTGTAGAAAATTACAAAAACTGTTTAAATGACAAGGGAGGATTAACCCATGCGTCTTATCTGACTTGGATTCACTGCATAATTTATTAGGCTAGCTCCTATTTCTAGCACAGACCTAGAGGTATTATGTAAAAAAATTTCACTTAAGCGAAAATTATGTTCTTAAAGTGAGGAGTTTGTGCTTTCTCTGTAGGCTGTGGAAAGCGTGAGCTGAGTAGGGTTAATATCCCTGCTATAGTGAAATTCTCCATTTCTAAGATGTTCCTCCGCTCCAGGAGAAAACCCTTAAGATGGTATTTACTAGTTGGGTGATCGTCAGAGAGTAGCTTACATGAGGGACAACAGGAAAGAATGGAGACAGAGCAGAAGCAGGGAAACATAGAGGATGGGAATGTGAGGGGCTGTGATTGAGTCAGAAGGGGTTGTGGGAAACTAGAGGATGGATTTGGGTTATGTAGATTTGGTGGGATACTGTGGGTGTGGAAAGGAATTAGACTACACCTCAATAACTTTTTACCTTTTGTTTCTCTGTCTGCCCGCTCTTCACTACCCCAAATGCCTAAGCACCCAGATGGTATATGTTACCTTCTCAGCTGAGAATATAGAATATATATCAGTGATATATACATAAACTGCCCTACAGGTGCAGCTGCACAGCAAACCCTGCTTTTACAGCGTCACTCCCTGTGTAACCCTGCATTCACCTTCTTTTCCCAAATGGAATGGATCCTGTTGCATCTTGCAATTGTTCCCTTTTTCAGGATATCACTATTCTTCCTGCTAAACCCCCATGTCTTGCTGTATGTGGATCCCATCAGCAGCAGTAGGCCTTTTTTTTCCTGAAAATATGATATTTCATGCGCTTCTAAGACAATGTTTTTTGGTTTGTTCCATTGCACTTGTATCTTCTCGTCTATATTATCATGCTTATTTCTCTTAATGTTAGTATCCATTCAGGCTTTCTAAACATAAAATTAATTAAGGGTGTAGTTAATGATGGCCCAGACCTTGACCTCATCATCAGATGCAGTTGGGTAGGGGAAAAAATGGTCCACATATGGAATTTTGTTGCAGTAAAAGGTGTGTTCCAGGGGTTTTCTTACTGTTTCCTTTATTTCTCTTAAGTATCTGGCACGGAGCCAAGGATTTGGGATTAAGTGGCTCCATCGAGCTGGTGTGGATTGACAGGTTTGTAGTCCCTGAAGTAATGATTTGCCTTTGTTGCCTAGCTGAGAGGGAGATGTTATCCTCCTTCAGATGGTTATTCAAAAGTGCTGAGATTCTCTGAATAGACAGTCACAGTTTAAGGGAGATTATAAAGCTGGATGTGCTGTATGGCTTCAGGAAGCTAATACTCCTAGATATTAGAGGCTTGATGTTTCTGATATATTATTCTCTGCCACTTTTCATACTAGGAATACAGCCTAGCAAGACAGTCTCTTTTGCAAGAGAACACATAGGAGCTCTGCTTCGTTTTCATTGGGGGTTTTTTGTTTGTTTGTTTGGGTTTTTCTCCTGTGTTGCCATGTCCATTTGATATGTCTGTGTGGTTTTTTATTTGCAGGGCCTCCGGATGAAACGGCAGATTGATGTGTGGGGGAACTGGGGTGAATGGGGCAAGTGCAGTCGGAGCTGTGGCGGTGGAGTCAGCTTTCGGCAGCGGCGTTGCTATTCCCAAAGGTGAGGGCTAACCTCTGGGTTTTTTTCTTTCTTTAAATGTGTTTTTCTGTTGCTGAGCTCCTGCACTTCTGTTCCAATATACACCCAGAACAAAAATGACCTAGTGTTTGATTCCAGGGGAATAAGTCACCTGAGTTCGCTTTGAGATGATCCTCGGCTTCAGTCTTGTCACTGCTGTTTTGAACAGTGCTGTCTTCAACACATCCTTGCTTTGGCTCCTTTGCTAGAGCACAGTGGTTTCCCTGTGAGATTGAGGGCTGATTGGTATTGGCAGCAGCGGTTCAACCAGGTCTAGTGCGGCAGGCCAGGGGGAGAGGGAGGAGAGTCCAGAGCAGTAGGTTTCTCTCCTGAGAGCCAATGACTGTACCAAGATTTTCTGAGGCTTAGAATTCCCAGGAAGATAAATTGCCCCAGAAGAAACAGCAGAGTGGAGTTGGCTCAAGTGGTGTTAACTCTGTGCCATCTCATTTGCAGCTGGGTTAGATGCAGTGAGGACAATGGCTGGGATTGCACCTGTTGGGAAAGATGGACCTGAGAGATCCTGTTGTGGATAAAAACAAAGAAAAGGGGAAAAAAAAAGCCAGTCTCCCAATAATATCCTGAAAAAAACCCAGCCTCTTTATGTTTAGAGAAACAAGAGTGTGGGTTGTTTTTTTTTAATAGAAGAATCCAGAGTTACAGAGCACTGCTTCTTCCCACCCAGAATAAAGGTCTCTTCTGAACGCTGCCCATTATGGTATACACCTGTGTGTTATGGTAGACACCTGCCAGAATCCCTGTGGGCCTATCTCTCCATTTTAGGAATGCTGAGATATTAGAGATTTGTTGGCTTTTCAGATCAATTTTTTCCATAACTGTTACTCTCCATAATTCTCAGATGGAGCCATTTGACTGGAATGGGGTGTTGCACATTTTCTGTAGGCATGTTTAACTCTTCCTACTAATGGGCCTGGTGTGCACATAAACAGCGTGACATGATGTGATGTGCGTACCTATTGTGGGTAGGCCGCTACCCTCTTGCTCATAGCATGTTTCTGGTTCTGGTAAGGGCATCTCAGCTGTGTATTGGTGGACAAAGGACATTATTTAGTGAAAACATGACCCTAAAGAGCTATACTGCAGTCATTCATGGTGTGTGTCTCATTCATGCCAGAACGCAAACCACAGCAGAAAACAACACTAGAAGATGCCAGCTTCCTCTTGTAGAAAAGGAGTGCATTTTAGTTATTTTGCAGCTTCAGGAAACTGTGTGAGGGTGATATTCTCGATGTGAAGGTGACTTGTAATGTCTACCACGAGATGATTTTTTGTGTGTGTATTCTTCAGAGAACTTCATGTAGTTTTTCTGTCTTTCAGGACAGAAGGTGCTTCCAGTTGTGTTGGACCGACACGAAGCTACCGGTCATGCAATGTTCAGGTACAGTTGTCTGTGCTCTGGTTTTTGGGTTTGGTTGCCTGTTGCTTCTTTTCCCCATGCAAACATAATTTTTGTTCAGAAGTAATGTGTCATTATTAGTTTCTCTTTCTCTGGCGTCACTGGTGAATGCTGTTCACCAAGAGTACCCCTTCAAAAGCATATTTAATTTATGCCCCTGATTTTATATGGCAGCAATAACAAATAAAAATTTTTTTTGTTGTACACTTAATTGTTCTCCTTTTCATAATGGCCCAGTGCAAACATTTTCTCCTCCAAACAGAGCTGCCCAGAAGGCTCCTACGATTTCCGGGCAGAGCAATGTTCAGAGTTCGATGGGACAGAATTCCAAGGAAAGAAATACAAGTGGCTTCCATATTATGGAGGTAATGACAAAACATGTAGGGTTACTCTTCCTCCCTGACTATCAACAGTATGTTCTGAAGTGACTATAACATTTTTGACTGTAGCATCCTAGCAGGGGCTTCCTTAGCTGGAGAAGTAGGTGGGGCACTGGCATGGAAAAAGTTTTTTTTGCCAGCAGCAAAGCATTGCTCTCATAAAGACATTAGATGCATGGGCCAAGAGACATCTCTCTTTGCAGCAGTATGTAGCTGCCCCTTTTAACAGCCATCCTCTCAGAAACACTACTCGAGGGAGCTGGAAATGGTTGCAACTAAGTCCTAGAGTATTAGAGAAGCAAAAACTCTGCTGTGTTTTTCAATATAGGTGAAATAATACTAGCACTGCACATGGGAAACCTGCATATGATTACTGAGTGCTTCAGAAAATATGACATCTCTTGCAATTGGCTCATGCTGTCTTGAAGAACTAGTTCAGAAGGCAGATGCAGGACCCAGAGGTCCTTGTTCTGAGCTTTGATATGTTATCATTCACAATGGTTTAACAAATTATGAGGGATTTCAAGACGGATTTAAAGTTCTGTTTGCTGAATGTTGAGGTAGCAGCTCTCTTGTGTTCTGTACCAGCACGTGTTCTCATTCTAGAAAGCCTTGTTCTCCAAGGGAGCGTAAGAATAGTCCTGCTAAGGCATAACCAAATGTCTGCCTGGCCCAACATCCCCCCTCCACCACCGGCCAGCCAAGGTGCCCGAGGAAATGGTTGCATACAGTGAGGCTTTACCAGGGTATTTTTCCAGCCCCCAGCAGTTTGTGACCCAGGAATTTGTTCAATATCTGCCACTTAATATCAGTCTACCTCTCTGTTTCTGCTCCTGTGATCTAAAACCAGGCTCCTGATGTATTAGCAAGCTATTAGTCATAGTATACAACATTATTTTTTTTCTCTCCTGCCAGCCCCCAATAAGTGTGAGTTAAACTGTATTCCCAAGGGAGAAAACTTCTACTACAGGCACAAAGAAGCAGTGATAGATGGGACTACCTGTGAACCTGGCAAGCGGGACATCTGTGTGGAGGGAGTTTGTCAGGTGAGTCATCTTGTTGCTTACTGCCTTTACCATTGGGACTGTCAGTCTTCCTGTTGCTTCCCTTTGTTCTACTTGGCCCCTCAAAATAACACCAGAAAAGCAGAATCATTCCATTTCTGAGGTGCTGAGGAACGTGTGGACAGCATTTATCTATCTGTCTCTGAATGTGAACTAGAAGATGCCAACTCTGTCCTTTCTCTGACAACTCCTTCCCTGCCTTCTCCTGACTTCCCAGATTCCCTAGATTCAGGCTTTCTCATTAGATCAGGCTAAATGGCATTTGGCCATTTTTAGTTTCTTTCCTCTGTCATTAAGGTTTATTCATATCAATGCCCCTGTGCTCTGACAGGCCGTTGGCTGTGATAACATGCTGGACTCCGCCAAGAAGGAGGACAAGTGCCTGCAGTGTGGAGGAGATGGCAGCACCTGCTATGGTGTGAAGGGCGCTTTTGATGTGCCAAGCCTCCCCAAAGGTACATATGATCTAGGTAGTCTGGACAGGTGAGAAGGGAAGAGTTAAACCTAAAGTCAAGCTGCCACAAGAGTTGGTGGAGACATCTTCTCACATGGTTGTTGTAGGTAGGCTTGGATGTTCATTTGAAATGTCTGTAAATGGCATGTGGCTCTTTAGCTGCTTTGGCATCAGAAAATGTATTGATGGCCTTATCCTGGGAATCACTTCCTTAGTCTCAGTGCAGACTGAAGTACTTGCCACGCTGTTGGTGTATTTCCCTGCTCTGTCTCCAGCAAGTCCTATAAATGTACCATATGAATATAGCTATATACCTCCTTCGTAAGACTGTCTCTCTGTCCAGTGTCTTGATAGCCCCACCAGGTTTGGTGCAAGGCTAGAAATGGGACTGCATCTTCTGCATTTGGCCAAGTTTGAGTAATTTCAAGATAACAACTGTACTGTGGTCAAATCTCTCCGTGTTGAGCTCCAATACGATGCTTGCTGAAATCCCAAAGATTTTAAAGTCTAAAAAATGGACTTTGCACTGACCCTTGTGCTTACTTTTCTGAGGTGTAGCTTGAACTTTTTAGACCTGGACTGACCTGTTGGATAGTTTGGGGTGAAGCTATTCAGAATGGAGATAAAGTGACAGCTGAAATGCTTCAAGCCACTATCATAAAGCTTATCCAGTTGTTCAGAGACCAATGAAACCATGAGCATCTTTGGCAAAGAAGAATGGCTGTGTGGCATCCACAGACAGATATTGAATAATCCTTTTTTTTTTTTTCTTCAGGTTACAATCAAATCTTCATCATCCCCGTGGGAGCCACCAGCATCCGAATTAAGGAAGTTATGCCCAGCAGGAATTTTCTGGGTAAGACTGATGTCAGAACCTGTGTTTCAGTCCATTTAGATTCCAGAATTGCATTGAAATTTGGTTTTCAGATACACCAGGCTTTGGGATGTTTACCTTGAGGGCTTGATATGGCAGAGGGAAAAACTCTGAAAATCAGAGTCTGAATATTGAGTATCCTTGAAGTGTTAGTAATGCTCAAGCCTGGGCTTCAGTGTTACCTCATTTTCTTTTCTGCGGTGATCTTGCTGTTGGGTGGGGAATAAAAAGACTCAACCATGTTCAGACTTCCTGCCTGGCACGTACACAGAGTCTAGCTGATATAGCAAAATTTGGCTATGAGTTCTGCTGGTTGCTTAGTGAATGTAAATCCTAACTCCTCCTGCCACCCCAAAATTTGGGATGGGTTGCTTTTCCCCGTAGATACCTTTTGGGTATTTGTCTGTACAACCTCAAACTCAGGTCATGCTGCAGAGGGCAAAAAGGAGGAGGAAAAGTCCTCATCTAGTTTTCCTAGTTTTCTGGGCAGGGCTGAGGCAATTCCAGTGGAGAAAGCAAATACTCTTCTGCTTTCTGACTCTTCCATTGCCCAGTGCTTTGGACAGATCAGTCTGGTGATATTTTCCTTTGTAGAAAAGTGGATGCAGCACCAAAGTCTTTGTCTTCTGAACAGAATGTCTGGTGAACAGGATAGTCGTGTAAAGGCAGTGAGGTGTGAAGCTCACATCTTAATGGCAAGCAGGACATAGGCTGTGCCTCAGTGACTAATGGTGGGGAATGCAGAGGCAGGGCTGGAATATACTGGAGGCATCTGGTTGTGCAGCAAAAAAAAATGCTTGATCTGCAGTAAAGCTGGCAAGGACCACTGTCTGAACGTGGAGCAGCTTCTGGCAAGAGAGCATTACAGGGCAGGCAGTATTGGAGGATGATGGTCCCATTTTTTTTGCTACACCTGCAATGCGGTGTTGAGTAGAAACAGGAACATCCCTGTTGAGTTCTTATGGTCCCCTTTTGATGTGTGGATTTTTGCCATGTTGGTAGATGCTGCCATGTTAGATTGTTGCCACACTTAAAGGTTGCAATACTGATGTAAAGGAGCAGGGGTTCAAATGACAGAGCTGAGAGCTCTGTGGATTGCCAATACCCAGAAAGTCTAGATCAGGCTCTGTCCTGTGGTATGTGGAACCAGGTGTCAGGTTATAGGTGTGTAAATTTACTGCTTTTTCTTATCTGGCACATGGGTTTGTCCAGCTGTCAAGAACGTGCGAGGGGAGTATTATCTGAACGGGCACTGGACCATTGACTTCAGCCGAGCACTGCACATAGCTAGCACAGTTATGCACTATGACCGTGGCTCGGAGGGTGATCTGGCCCCAGAGCTCCTCCACGCCCGGGGTCCCACCACGGAACCCCTCGTCATTGAGGTAAGTGGCTGTGGCTGCCCCTTGCTGATGGTCTTGCGCTCTCGCTTTGCATATCAGCCCTTGCTTTGTGCAGTGGGGCAGTGGGAGTGCATTGGTAGGGACCACATGGGGAAGACTGGAGAAGTGATGGGTCCTTAGGGGGGTCTGGTTTTGTTTCCCAGAAAGGAGCAGGTCAAGGCTTGATGTTGGCTTCCTGCCTATTCCCTTGAGCTCTGACTTTAAGGGAGGGGGGAGTCAGCACTGAATGGTGTTGGGGCAGGGACGGACTCTAGGGCACTGCTTGTTACAGCGTGCTGCTGGCCAGGCAAGGGTACTTATTGTTATAGGGGCAGCTGGACCTTCTGTCTCTGAGAGGAATGAATGCACCCTTCTGTGAAAAATAATGCTCTCTAGAGCATCATAGCAGGCAAGGAGAAAATGCAGCATAGAGGATAAGTGCTCCCTGAATGGGAGGGAGGCAGGTCAGCTCGAACCCTCGGGCATGGTGGGGAAATGCTGCGAATGGGAAAAGTGCTGCTGCTGTTATTTCCCTGACGTTATCTCATTCTCTCACAGCTCATCAGCCAGGAGCCAAATCCAGGGGTACAGTACGAGTACTACCTGCCCGTGCAAGGACAGGCCCCAGGTTACAGCTGGAGCTATGGTTCCTGGAGTGAGTGCAGCTCCGAGTGCGGAGGAGGTAAGGGGACAGGACCTGGTCTCTGGCGGCTGGTGTGGGGTTTATATCCGCACCCTCAAGGCACTGTGACTGTGTGCTGCCCTCTGCAGCTGCTTCCCAGCAGTCTCCTGTGTCTCCAGGTATCTGCAGGGGGCAGCTAAGGTTTTGTCAAGGGAGGGTCGCATGTGGAATCACAACAGGACTGTGTCCCTTGTCCTGTCTTATTTTCCATGCCCTAGTCCTCAGACTTGGTACTAGCATCTGTTAAGGATCTTCATAAATAGCCTTTGTTCTCTTTTGTTTTGCTTCAGTTCTTCATGTCCTTTTCAGGCCTTTTCAACCACTTGAGAGTTCCTCTCCAAACTGACTTGGCCTACGTGACTCAATCACATCATTCCACTCTACTGTAGCCTGGAAGAATCCCTCTCTTCAGGGGGAGTCCTGGAGTATAACGTTGTGTTAAGTTAACAGATTCTTCCATGGGCAAAGTTATGGATTTTAAGCTAAAAATCAAAACAAAATAAAATAAAAAAAAAAAAAAAACAACAACTCACCAGCTGACTAGTATATACAGTTCCTATCAGCCTGTTCTGGTCTTTTGTGCTGGTGGCCATTTTGATAGCTTTTGCCATACGGTGGCTGTAGGAGCTGATACTGTCTTTGCTGGGCGCTCTTATCCTGTAGGAAGCATGAAGAGTTGCAAGTTTTTCACCTGTATCCACTCTTCACAAGACTGACCTTCTGAGTCTAACAGGAGGCCCCCAGCTTTGCTGCTGTATACCGCATACACCATGCTGGGTTCCTTGATAAGCAATATATGGATATGGTGCTTCCCTTGCGAGTCTCAATCCATCAAATAACAGCAAAATGCCCCTTAGCTACACAGAGCTATTATGTCTCTCTTGCCCTTCCAGTGGACTCCTATACTGTGGGGAGACATCATTCATACTGTCACTATTGGCAGACCAAGAACTGCACCTGATTATAGAAACTTGTTTTGCCAACATCAGTGAATCGCAAACCTAGTCCTGGGTAGCTTCCATTGATCAGGATACTCTCTTGCTTCTCCTTCAGGTTTCCAATCCCGCTTGGTGTTTTGTACCATAGACAATGAAATTTATCCGGACTATATGTGCAAGAATAAACCACAACCTGACAATAACCGGACATGTGGCCATCAGACTTGTCCCCAGACAAAACGGTAAGGTCTCCTTCCCTCTTCTGGACTCTGACTTCTTCTTGAGGTGCTTCTGGAACCAAGAAGAAGAATGACCCTCACACTTCTGCCCTCCGACATGGTTCTCTCCAAGTAAATATTTCACCTCTTAGAGAAAGCCCAAGACAAAGGATGGTGATGATAATGCTGCGATGAGCATTTCTCTGTGCACAAGGAAAGCTCCTAATATGTCCTATGTTCATTTTATAGAGCAATTAAATTTGCTTTCCAGAGTACGATTGTAGAAGGTAGTCTTCTAGCCCATGTGAGAGATAGGAAACAGATTCTCTGTTCTTGTTCTCTTTAACTGGAGCCTGCAAAAACAGAGGTCAGAGTGTGTCGGGTTTATGTCATTTCTGCATTCCCAGTGTCCTTGCTTTTAGAAAGGGATGAATCCTGGAATCTTTTAGTTCTGGGGCATTTTCAAACCCTTTTACCCAGCCATTTCCGCTTTGTCCCTTGCTGGCATAGCCTTGAAGTTGACTTCACTTAGTTTTTTTTTTTTTACGTGGGCGTTCAGAGCTGTAACCAGAGCCTTAACTGTGTATGTGGTGGGCGCAGTAGAGGCCTGTGAGAGTGCTGTTGTGGGTGAGAGGGCACTTGGAAACCTGGGAGCATTTCTGAATACACCGTAGCCTGTAGCTACTCGTTTTAAGCTCTTTAAATCCTTTGTTCTGTGCATAAAGGACTTCTTACATCTATCTGCCACAAGCCTGGAGCCACAGTGGAGCCCGGAGCTCTCAGATGAAGAGGTAACAAGGAGAAGGAGGTTACAGGAAGGCAGCTGCTGTCTTCTGCTCGTCGCATAGTTGACCACTGAATTCTGTGGGAATGTGGGGGCTTTCCTCTTTGGCACTGGTGCCAGCAGTGGGTGGTGCTTCGCTTTTGATTCTTGCCCATGAAAATGATGGTGGAGGGTGCTGGCTGGCAGCTTTGCTTAGGTGGTTGTGTGTGCTCCTGGTAACTTGACTCTTATGGGACTGAGAAGGGGGCAATTTCTTCATAGCTTTTGGCTGCTTATCTTGAGAATTGTTTTTTCTCTGGAACCAGGGTAAAGAGGTGAAGGGATGATGTTCTGGAAAATTTTTGTTTGGTTTATCAAGATAAATAAAAGAACAGAAAGGAAAAGAGCGCATGATGGATTGGGCAATTGAAATATTGGCCAGAATGCCAGCATGCCATAGCAAAAGCCTCAGAGTTTCTGAAAAGCTCTTCTTTTTTTGGCATGGGCCCTATAACAGGCAGAAATACTGTGATGAGTGTAAGGATGTGACAGATAGAATAGTATATACTAAGGTATATACTATATATGAGTGCACAGAGGTATGAGAAGTAAAAAAGATCAAAAGCAAAATGGTTGTCCCTCAGCAAACTACTAATAGCTTAGGACTTGCAATGCTTTGCCCTCTGATGAGGGTCCCAGCCTTATGGTTAACGTTGTCTCACAAAGGAAATGAAACAAGTGCCTTGACTCACAATTGAAGGAAGCAGTAGGTGAGCCCATCCAGTTGACACAGCCTTTCTAAAACTGTACATTTGCTTTACAGGAGACAGAATACAGTTTTGGGGTGGTTTTTTTTAGTCCCACTGGATGTTCTGAAAAATCTTGATCAATGAATTATTTTTTTTTTGGAGCCCTACAAACACACCGCTCTAAGTGACTTCTACTTGCTGTAGCTCTTCCCTTTCCAAAGGGAACATCTTATTTTATAGGAAAGGCCATTCAGTTTTGGTCTGATACCTGCAGCTTTAGCAGTAAAGAAGTGTAGCTTAGGGCAATGAACATGTCTTCTCTTGGCCGAGTCTGCTGTAGTTTCTGGTAGGGTGTGAATGGGAATTGGCTGAAACTCGGTTTAGGGGTGGTGAGGGCAGACCAGGGAGCAGCTGGAAAGGCTGGGGACAAAACGTGAACTGCCTTCACGCCCTGGCTGGAGCTCACCTGACTGCAAGGGGAGGTATCAGCTGACAAGCAGATCACCATGAAGCCCACCTTGCATCACTAGTGCCTTTTGACTGTGCGCCTCACTGGAGTTTGGAATGAAATCATGTTGTCCCTGAAGCCAGGCCATGTAAGCTGTGATCCCAGCTACCTGGGCAGCTCTGAGACACAGGAGTGGACAAGGGCAGAGATTTTAGCATCCAAACAGTGGGATTGTTTGGTGGACGTTCCCCCTTCCCTTAGCAAGGGTGTATCATATCTGGGACAGCTTCAGCAACCAAACACAGGACAAAATCTGTTTAAAGTTTTGGGGGCTTTTTTTGTGCATGCTGCTGTTAAAGAATTTGGCCAATGAGAGGAATAAACCAGCTTTCTACTGGCTGTCAGCGAAAAGTTCACAAGCCCTTCTGAGAGTGTCTGGAGTGGTGTGCAGGCAGAGTGAGGTCTTGGCTTTGTTTTACTGTTTCTGATAGTGGCTGGAGTGTAATGGGTGGTTAGACTGGTGCAGGTTGCTTTTCTTTTAGCTGATCTGGATTGTTTTCTTATTTTCTTCCTTTTTTTTTTTTTTCTTTGGTGTTCCATTCAGGCATGACATTTTTTGCAGACATCAAAACCAAAAGACATGGAGAGAAATCTTCTCCTTCTGGGAGAGCTCTGCACTTCCATAGAAATGAGTGTTTTGTAGTTGGGGGTTTGTCTCTGGAGTGGGACTCATGCTCTACATTGCCAACTAAGCTGGGCAGCGCTTGGTCAAATGGGAACTCACCTCTGCTCTATTCCACAAAGGGACGTTTTCCCTGTCTGATTACAGAGGCACTGACCCCCCCTGTGCCTCTGGGAAGTGTAGCTGGGCTTACATTTGTTCGCTTGATTCTGTGACCTGCAGGTGGAAAACAGGGGAGTGGGGATCCTGCTCGGCCACCTGCGGTGGGGGCACCCAGACTCGCTCAGTTTACTGCGTGGCATTCGACGGTCAGAGCTCCCAAGGGGTGGTGGACAATGCTGAGTGCATGGCCTTCGCCCAGCAGCCTCGCAGCAGTCAGCCCTGCAACATGAGACAGTGTGCGACATGGAGCACGGGGCCCTGGTCAGAGGTGAGTTCGTGTGCGCGAAGCACCTGCCGCTCGGCACGTACTGAAGGAGGACCTGCCAAAGCTTGGGGATAAAGAGCCAGGTTCCTCTTCTGGGACTGCAAAAGGTGTGTGTTCCTGGATAGGTGGTGTGCAGAAGTATAGGACTTGCCCCTGCAGTCCTCCAAGCAAGTTCTCTAGCTAGCTACTATGACCTTCTATAAACACATCCCTGTTCCTCAAAACTGTGTGTGCCCCTGCACCCCTGTTCTTCTCATTGTATATTCCCTCTTCTCTGGTTTCCCAGTCCCTTCCCCGCTCCTGTATTTTTATGAGCAGGCACGAGAGGTGCTGTCCATCAGCTGATGATGTGCAGTAACACTCCCTCCTCCTTAAAACAGGAGCTCATGGCTGCTGCCTGTGCTGTTTTATTTCCATGGATATTGCTGCCTCAGCATTCCTAGCCCTGGACAGCAGTAGTACAATCACAACAGTTGGTAAGCCAGAAACACTGGTGACCTGCTGCTTGCTGTGTGTCAGTGCAGGGCTTCTCCTAACGCAGCTGTGCGGTGCATTTTTTGATGCCTGTGTGCACTTGTATCTCCAGGAGAGGAAACCATTCAAACTGTATGTGCTCAGCATTGCCAGCCAGGCAGAAAGTAAAGGTAGTGTCTACTCAGTCCCTAAAGCACAAGTGACTTTTCCTCTTTTCAAAGAAGTACATGCAGGCTTGCAACATTTGACTTACAGTCTTGTCGTGCTTTGTCTGAGCGGTGCAGCATCAAAAAATGTAACTTTGAGACATGATAACCCAGGCTGTAAAGTCCTTTTTGGTTGGTTTTTTTTTTTTGCCTGTCTTGTGAGATGTGAGGTGTGAAAACTGAGATGACTTCAGGGTTGCGGAGTAAAAGCACTGTGTGGGGAAAGCACCAAGTGTCGTGTTCTTACAAACTGATTCCTAAGTGATTCATTCCAGGGTTCTTAAAAGTGACTGTGTTTCGTGTACTCTCAGAAATAAAAGGTCACTCTAGTAAATGACTGGCTGAAACTCAGCTGGGAAGCTCATGTAAAATAATTCAGACTGTCCCCAGGTTAATGCTCTCTGTAAGAGACCTTGGTAATTCATGGAGAAATAGGCTGGATTCCAGGAAACACCACTGTGAATTTAAGAGGGCATTGAAAATGTTGCAAACCAGTTACTAGTATAGAAGTTGTCTCACAGATCCACACTGTAAAAATGGAACACAAGGCCTTCAGACAGAAGACATGGGCAACACAAGCACCTAATCTTTTTGTCTTCCCTTGAACCCTTTACCTTGGATGAGTAAACAACAAAAGGTTCCAGGTATTTCCTGCCATTTATTGTTCTCAATGTATTCTGCAGTATTGATATTTTTCCAAAATCGTTCTCCATGTCGTCTTTGGTAGAGATCAAGAGAAATGAAATGACTAGGCCAATATGATCCAGTGACCTCCAGATCTCCCAGACCCTATCAACCATGCCTTATTGTCTCTTCTACAGCATAAACAACTACTCTGCTAACTCGCATCCCAGAAGATGATTTTAATGATAGTTGGTTGGTTGGTTTAGTCAATCTCAAAATGGTGCTCTGCCCTAATGTTAGGGAGCACAGCCTGGAAATGCAAGTGGAAACCAGGTGCTTCCTTGTAATTGCTGTCCCCCTTTCTGCAGTGCTCAGCCAGCTGTGGAGAAGGGGTCCAGACCCGGACCGTCACCTGCAGAACGCAGCAGGGCTCTCCGGCTCAGGACTTCGCTTGCCTAATGGAGCCAAAGCCTTCGGCCACCCAGCCCTGCCTTAAGGAGAACTGCATCCAGGAAATCGGCTGGCACATTGGAGACTGGGGCCTGGTGAGCATCGCCCTTGCATGCCTTGGAAATAACTGATTATATTGCTGTGCTCCTCACAAACAAGCTTTGATCCGTGCAGTCTGCACGTTGGCTGAGGCTGGGAGCATGTACTGCTTCATTACCAGTCCCTTGGCGCGCAGTTGCCTTGTAACTGGCACTAGTGATGCTCCAGTTAATCTGCTGCCTGCTTTGTATGCAGCTGCTGCAAAAATAAAGCCTTCCGAGGGGGGGATTATAGTTTCAGTGACAGTGGCAAAATGCAGCCAATAAGCTGAAGCAATCTACTCTTGCTGCTTATTCCCAATTCTTTGCTCCATCGCTGTGCATAGTAGAACAGCACTCTGGTGGAGTACGGCTTAGAGCTCCAGGCTTCAGGACTGGTCATCGCGTTTGGTGATATGGTTTAAAGTACATTTTTGTAATTGTTCAGATAAACTGTGCTTCAGCTGGATTAGTCGTATCTTTGTGGAGGAAGCCAGACTGCGTTCAGCCTGGAAAAAGCGCCGGGGGGGAGGAGACGGGGGTAGATCCAATGCATCAGGTGACTTCCAAACACACCTTTTTTTTTCTGTGCTAGCCAGAGCAGCTGCTTGTAAGTTAACACATGTTACCTCTGGTTCTTCATGAGATGCAGGCCAAGTTCTAATAAAAATTAAAAAACTCACATACCTTAATCTGATCTTTCCTGGCCCCCGGCTTTCCGATATCAGAATAGAGTTCCTACCTGCATCTGAATAAGAGAAGAGAGAGAAATACTCTCCCAACGTTTGTAGAGCTTGCCACAAGCAGGTGGGTTGCACACATACCTCATCCTCTCCCCTCCATTGAGCTGCTGCTCATTGCTCCCTCTTCATCCCCAGTTTCCAGTGAGAGGAACTCCAGTTAGCTCCTTACAAGAAAGCCATCAGTTTGCTTTCCCATTGTAAACTGTTGTTCTTGAACACATTGTTCAAAACTGACCCTCTCACAGCTGGTGGACCCCTGTAGCACTGAGATGCCTTCAGACTGGGCTGAAACGATTCACGCCAGTTGTTTATTCCAACTCCCTGCCCCACCACTGCGGGTAACAGCAGCTCATCTAGATGTTACAGGCCAAGCATGGCTTGGGGCCTCATGCTTCAGGGCCAGGTGTGACATTTGGTACAGTGGTTTGAAGTACAGTTCTGTAATTGCTCAGCTGAAGTATTGTTTGCCTTATCTTGGTGGAGGAAGCTGTGCTCAGCCTGCGGCTAATTGTGCAGCTGTTCCCCACTTCTGGTCTGTGGGGTTTCTGCATTCGGCCTCTGCCGCCTGCTCACTTGCCTTGTCTCTGTGCTCAAGTGTTCGAAGAGCTGCAATTCGGGCATCCGGACGCGCCAAGTCATCTGCGCTGACGGCGACTCCAAATTCTACAGTCCCGAGACATGCAAAGCCATCCAGCC
Organism: Vanellus vanellus; assembly: GCF_965231255.1. NCBI lineage: Eukaryota > Metazoa > Chordata > Aves > Charadriiformes > Charadriidae > Vanellus > Vanellus vanellus. The sequence goes on along the minus strand of NC_138911.1, from coordinate 31,460,351 downwards.
ACAGAAACCAGCCACCCTGGGTAGCTGCAACACACAGCCCTGCTACCTGCCGCAGCGTGAGTGGTATTGCTGCACACCTATCTTGTCCTGAGATGCTTTTGTTTAGGAGTAGAAATTCCCAGCTCTTGCCTGCCTGTCTCCATCCTGTGCATTTGTTTTGTGCACATAACCATGGCATCTTCAGAGTCCCAGTACCTGTGCTATTTGAAATGCGTGTAACAGGCTTGGGAATAACATTGGTCTGTGTCCATCTTGAGTTCAGTATTCTGTGATGGCTCTGTCCCAGTGTGTGCTGTAGGCTGACCCTAGGACTTCCAGTCAAGAGGGATGATGACCTGGGCAGGCTCGGTAGCTAAAAGCTATAGCCAGCTCTCATCCCTCAGTGGACCAGCTATAAAGGAGGCACAACCACTCAGAAGGTTTTGCTTGCTGTCTGTGTCTTGTCTTCATCCCAGAGCTGAAATGTTGACTTTTGTCTGCCTGCACATCTCGGGTCACTGTCCTGACAATCCAATCAAATCCAATTGCTGCTCAGCTGCTCTTCCAGGAGAAGAGAAACATTTTCATTAACTTCAGTCTCCTGTTGACTCCTGGATGCATTTGCAATTATTAGAATGTAGGGTTGGACTAACTGCACTTATTTTGTGTACGTCTCTCTTTGCAGAGGTCCCCAGTATGCAGGACACTATGGGATATGATGTCACTCGCCAGTCCTTGCTGACACGTTACAACCCAAACAGCCCTGTCACAGGTTTGGAAGAATTTTGTTAGCTTGAGGTTTTGATGATGGTGGACTTGAAATAGGGTGTGGTAGGGGGAAGGTTCCTGCTTTTCTTTATTTCTCTCATTCTTTTCATGAGCTTCTAGAAATTCATGGAGCCAGGGACAAAATGTAGATTCTTTTACACTGATAGAGAGCAGTATCTGAATCTGTCCCTGCAGAAGAGACTGTACAGTATATAGATCCCACATTCTGGCAGCATGACTTAAGCACTGGCTGAGAGAACTACTACCCAAAGCAGATGATAGAAGAAGAAAGGATCATGTGAGGGGGACCACAGTAATGTGGCAAGTGGTTTCTCATGTGACAGGACAGTGAGCAAAAGAACCTCAGAACAACCAAACCCATAACAGTAGGCCAGGAGAGACATATTCAAATGAAATCCTGATACAGAAAAGCCTGTCCTGTAGCCCTGGGCAGGTGAAAGAGAGGAGAGATGAGGAAAACTGACCAGATTTTGATGTTCACCTACATGCTTTAAGGAGTTCTCTCCCCAGATTCTGGTGATGAAAGGATGCTCCCTGGGACCTCCATGATCCATAGTACCTCTGGGAATCGCCACATCCCATCCACCAAGGACCACGGCATCAACTTGTTGCCTGTTCGCTGGGAATCCCAGTCACGCTCTTCGGGTTCCCATCAGCTCAGCTTCTCTCAGGATGCCGCTGCAGGGACTGGCTCTCAGGACTGTCATCGGAGCCCACACGGCTGCTGTCCAGATGGGCACACTCTGGCTTCAGGTCCTTTGGGGAGAGGTTGTCCCTTCAGCACCTGTCACCAAAGCAGGTAGCTGGAAGTAGATGGGCCTGAGCAGGGAGGCATTGCCTTCCCTGGGGGCTTCCTGAAATGTACAGCCTGTGCCTGTTGAGCCGGGCAGGTCAGGTATTGCTGCAGCCCTTCTGCCTTCTGCCTGTAGGTATGGATGTTGTCCTGACGGAGTATCAGCTGCCCAGGGTCCAAACAACATGGGATGCCCACAATATTACCGTGATGTTCAAGTGAGCAGAAATCAGCCCACTGTGGCAGCTCCAACAGTAAGTACAAAAGCTCTTTGCATTTTAGGAGTCCGTCAGATATGAAGATTCAGATTTGACCCCAGTGACTCAGCTTGTGGGTTTCTGTTGTGCTTCATCTCTGCCAGTAAAGCTGGAGAACCAATACTCCAGGCATGTCATCAAGCCCTTCGGCCCAGTTCACTCCTGTTCAGTCTGGGGCATCCACCTGTGGTCCTCTGTAAGCCAGGGACAGAGTGGGTGCTTGGGAGATATCTGAGAAGTAGAAGACTGACCATCCTATGTAGAACTGATAGAATAATCCTAAGTAATCAAATTCCTGTCGGTCAGAAACTTGCCATCCAATTTCTAGGAGGAAAAAAGTGGGAAAAACATGGCCACTATTAATTGCCTTTGTTCATCAACTGCAGATTAATTGAGGGCAAAGTAGTCGGGGCGGTAATTCCTTTTGTAGCTTGGGGTGTGTGGTGGGGCCAGTGGAATAAACCGGCCTGCCCCCATGCTGGTTAGGTCTGTCTTGCAGAGATGGGCAGCCCTGGCTCCATGGCTGACAGCCGAATTTCCCACCCCTTCCCAGCATGAAAGCCTCCAGGAGGCAAACAAAAAAACCCAGTGGTTCCTCTAACAGCTGGCCTTCTGCAGCTGGCAGCTTGGACACAGTGCCTTGCATGTGCTACTGTCCTCGTGTGTGCATGATAACTTTTGGCTTTCAATTCCTGTCTCTAAGGCAAGCCAAGCCTTGTCCCAGCAGCACCCCTCGGGCGAGTGCCGCAGTTCCATGTACGGCTGCTGTTTTGACAATGTCGCTTCAGCTTCAGGTCCTCAAGGGGAAGGATGTCTCAATAGGCTCAACTACCGTAAGTGACGCTTTGGCTTCTTGGTTTAGAAACATAGGAAGAGTCCTGCAGAATCCAGTAGCGCATAGAAGCTTCCTGTGTAGAGGCTCTGCTCTGTAAAACGTAGTAAATGATCTCTTTAGAAAGAAATTCTGACTGGTGGTTGGGGCAGTGGAAGGTGGGAGGGAGTGTAGGAAAGCAGCCAGATGGTTCAGTTCTGTCAGCTACCACAGAAATTCTTGTTGTCCTCTGCTCAGAGTGAAGTGTCTTTGTGTGATCTCTGTCAGCCTGTAGGACTTCTGGGGAGCTGTTTGCCCCTGGGAAGACACCTTGATGCAGCCTGGAGTGCTCCAAATTAGTTACCTGGGTTTAGGAGAAGTAGGGCCTCTCTGAGGACTCAGGGCCACGCTCAGCCTTCGGACAGCCCATAGACAGCTGTGGAAAGAGTGTTACAGCTAAGGATGGAGGTGTTGCTCAGGGCTGCGTGGATGCTTTCAGCCACCAGAGTTCAATACAGTGCCTGCTGTACCATGCGGGTGCTGGAGCTGCTCGGCAAAAGCGTCTCTGCTCCTTCTCCTTCCCAGCTGTACCCTCTACCGGCACGTTGCTGCTGCATTGCCTTGCCCTTTTGCCGCAGCAAAGGGATTGCTTGGTGGCCAGCCCTGTGGGACTGCCCTGGGGAAAGGGAAAGCTCTCTGGATCCTTTCTGCCCAACCACAGCTTGGCAAAGGACCCCTCGGCCGGAGCCCTGCATCCAGTGTTTGCCAGCACGCGGCTGTGATACCTGTGACTCGGGGCACAGGGCTCAGTTTCTAGTCACATAGGGCTGTGCTCCTCTTTATATCAGTTCGTAGAAGGGTATTCTGTAATGCACGGGGCTTCACAACCGGGTCTAATCCACTTGCTCAGTGGGCTGGAAATGTGCAAACGGCAGCCACGTGCCCCTTGCAGGAGAGGAAGCCCCAGAGCCAACCTTGCAGCTGCGTGATTCCCCGAGAAAGGCCGCAAAGCATCTGCCTAGTATCTAGATTCTGAAATTTCTCTGAGGTTGGTTCTCCTTCCATCAGTGGCAAAACTGGGACAGAAAGAAACATGTGAGCAGCTGCCCAATTTCAAAGCAGATCTGGGTGTGGAACTCGGGTGTCTTACTTTCCCACCTCTGCCACACAACTCCCGCCAGATCATCTAGGTAAGTGGCTTGAAGCACCTGGACCTTTGTGCTTCATGACCCTCACATCTCCCTCTGTTCCGCTCTTTTTGGTAGCGTATCCTGTCATATGCCTGCTGCCCAGCGCCCACGGACCCTGCACGAACTGGACCACCCGCTGGTACTTTGTGGCTGTTGTTGGCAAGTGCAACCGGTTTTGGTACGGTGGCTGTCATGGCAATAAAAACAGCTTTGCCTCGGAGGAGGAGTGCATGAGAGCGTGCCACAGCTCTGGGGGGGTCAGTCCTCCGGAGCACCAGCCCTCTTCTGGCACAGGAGCCCTACAACATCAGCATACTGTCTCCCGCTCTCGTACGGGGGATGCTCAGAGTCAGCAGCAGCCACCCCTGCGAGGGTCTGCAAGTCACAGCCAAGAAGGAAGAGCCTATGGGGCTTCACACCCCACACAAAACAGCCATAGACAGGACAGCTGGAGAAGTGAGGTGCTGCCAGAGTCTTTGCCAAGGGCTGGTGTGCTGGAGAGCCAGCGCTGGGGCACCCAGCAAAGCAGCCTGGACAGCCTGAGCCGGCTGCGCTCATGGGAGACAGCAGTGCCTGGGCCCTCAGAGAGGCAGAGCGGCGGTGGCCAGCAGGTGCTGCTCCTTGAAGGCAAGCAGTGGCATAAGGCTTTCGGAGCAGACGTTTCCATGACGGAAGGACTTGCGCAGCAGGCATCTGCAGACTCGTTCCCAGCACGGGCTCTGCACAGGTGATGTTTGTTTTTTTTTTTATTTATTTGGGTTTTTTTTTAATCCTGTTCTGCCAGCTCATTGTGATGCATCAGTGCATCTTCCTCTGGAGTGAAAGTGTTGCCCCAGCTGGGACCAGCTAACTGGGAATACCATGAAGTGGATTGGCTATACACGTGGCCTTTTAGTGAATCAAGTTATTCGGGCCCTGGAGTTATCTGCTGTCTCTTTCCTTGCACTCTCCCTGCTCTCTGACAGCACTGGAAGTACCATGTATGGAAAAGACTGCAGGATCCTGCGATCTTTGTCTGGGAGGCATTCTTACACCGTGAAAGCGAATCCATAGGTGCTTTTCTTGTTCCAACCAACAAATGTTGCTGACTCTCTGACTTCAGAGCCTTTATCACAGCACTGCATGGAACAGCAGTGGATTGTTCTAGGGAAGACTTTTAAGATGCAGAGTTTGGGTCAGGATCCAGACAGTGTCACCCTGAAAATCAGGAGTGCATAAAGCTAGGTCTAAGTGTGTCTGCACCAGACCTGCATCTACCCGCTGAGCTGAACCTAGTTCCTTCAGAAAAGAGGGGTTGTAGGACTCTCTCTCTTCCTGGAGATACTGCAGCTTTCAGTCTGTCCAGAGCAGTCTTTGCCATGTGGGACGGCACTCCTCACGTGTTGCCTGGTGCATCTGCTCAGAGCTTAATGGGCAGCCGGTCCTGCTTTGCCCTGTGGTTGTGACTTAACCAGAGTCAAATTAGAGGACCCAGAGGAGAGGAGGGCAGCAAAGGTGCCAATGGAATCACTTTCTCTTTCAGAGCCATTCTGGAGGAAGCCAAGCCCTCTCTCGTGACAGCAGCCGTGGGACAAAACATCCAGCTGGTCTGCAAGACAGGCATGTCCCCCTTCTCCAGAATGGAGTGGATGAAGGATGGCCGACCAGTCTCCTCTGACAGGTGAGCTCAGCTCCCTTCGTTGTAGAGCAGATGGGCTTCCTGCTGGGGAGAATGCCAAATATGCTTGCCTGCTTTCTTTGTCATCTTACTGTTAACATTCTTAAAAAAAAAAATAAAAGGGGGGGGACACATGAATAAATAAACAAGCCCATGTATTGACCCAAGAGCATGAACTGTTCACCTGGTCTGTACACAGCAGAAACAGATTCAGTCCACAATAGTATTGAGGTATTGGCTAGTGTTACGGGGCAGAACAAGTGCTGTCCCATAACATGACGCTGGTGGAAGCTGACGTGTGGGTAGTGATACAGAAAAACATTGTCCCTGTTGGATTCATCTTGGGGCAGCAGTGAGTCAGTAGTCCAGGGTGAAACTTGTAGCCAAATAACTCAGAGTTCTTCTGGCTGGAAGTTTCTGGCACTCCTATCTAAGATAAGGTTTTTTTTAAAAAACTACTTTTAAAGACAGTTTTTCCTGGGAAGTCTGTTTCCAGCAACAGTCTGGAGCCAGACAGTCACTTTGTGTTATGAAAATCACAGTTAAGAAAAGCCCAGTTCTGCTTTTCTGTTTGCAGATGACTGCTGGGTTTTGAGCTCCTGCCTGGAAGGGCAGTTTTCTGCCTCATGGGAGAGGGCTGCTGAAAGCAGTTCCCTGTTTTCCCCATCTCAGTTTCCTCTCTGTTCCTGACCTCCCTTCTGCTGCAGTTATTTCCCCTGCCTGTGACCCCTCTGTGGTCAACAGGGTTTTGTTGTTTTCTAAGCCAGGGAGGACACTCCATGGTGATGGTTTATGCGACATCAGCATGAAGGGCCGCTCTGCTGTGGCCAGTTGCTGCCCGTGGCCAGGCAGGGGCGGTTAATCCTTGCTCCTGTTACAGGCACACCTACCAGTCCGACAGCTCCTTAGTAATCAGCCACGTCAAGCCGGAGGACGCCGGGACTTACACGTGCCTCATTTCTGACGGGAGGACAGAGAGCCGACAGATTCAGCTCCAGATCATAGGTGACTTATCTTCCACTTAAGACCGAAGAGGTAGCTCAGGGCTCTGCGTTAGTGGTTATTGACAACAATAAAGCCAGCTGCAGGAGCAACCTTCCTCTGCTGCCGCACTGTGCGAGCAGCATTGCCTTCACTCCGTGGCAGTGGTGCCCCAAGAGCTAGTCAAAGCAGTCAGTCCCCTCTGCTGTAGGGGTGCCCAGAGGGACTGCAGAGGCAGCAGGGCTTCTTTTGGTATTGCCTCATGTTAAAGCACTTCCTTGCAGTGCCACCCTGTAACCGGAGTTGTGGCTTGCCTGTAACCGGCACCAGTTCCAGCAGAGCGGGCACATCTTCCTCCCCGAGAGCCATCAACCACCTCCTGACCCCAGAAAGGAGGCTTCAGAAGAGGGCTTTTCTGCAGTTTCCTGGGCCCTCCACCTCACACTATAATGTGACCAGTCTTCCATAGCTCTCTGTGCTGGTGCATTTGTGTTTTGTGTTTTGCCCAAACAGGTCCTGCTGGGTAACAAATGATTCCCTCTTCTGAAAAATGTGCCTTATTTGAGAAACAAAACCAAAAAAATTATGAAAGACCCGTCTCAAAAGATGGGCCAGAGAGGCACCCTGTAGCCTTTAATCTCTTCAGTGTACTTTGTCACAGCAGTGGCACATGGGGCAGAAGGCATCGTGGCCTAAAGGATGCTGCAACATGTTCACTGACAGAGGAGAGAAAGGAGTCTAAAACTGCTTGCCTGCAGGTCTGTGACTCTCATTAGCAGACAGCGCAGGCTTGCTGCACTAGTCAGCCAGAAAACAGATGGCTGAAGGGCTCTTTGGCTCCAGTTCAGCGAGCTCTCCCAAGCTCACAGAAACACTACGCAAGAGGTCACAGTAAGAAGGGTCCTTTTATTCACATATGGCATTTCATTTTGAATAGAGTACCAGGGCGCTGTTCTGGCAGAGGGTGAGAGAGGTCGGGTCCTTCACAAGGAAAACCAGCAGCCGCGAGAGCTATCCAGAGGCGGGAAGGTTGTACAGGCAGCCGGTTCCTCCGTGCATCAGCAATTCACGTACAGGTAAGTTCACATACAGCAACAGTTTGTCCACCCTGCCCAGCTGATGAACCATATGGCATCTCTTCATGTAGAAAAGATGAAGACTGGAAAGGTCCTGGGTCAGCTGTTCTGGGGCACGGTTGGGAAGCAAAGCAGTGCTGAACTGCTGACAATAGGAACGGGAGAAGATCCCAGTCGCAAGCTGTCTTCTGTCCTCCCTGAGGGTCTCTTGAAGGAAGCATATTCTGAGCAGATACACGGAAGGAGGCTGACAGCAAAGGAGCTAGGTTCAAAGGAAAGGAGAAATATCAGGGGCAGCATCCGTAGCTGTTCAAGTTAGCGTAGGCAGAAAGAGAAACCTGTTCTGGAAAAAAGCAAAACAAATAGGAATTGCTTAACTAGCACAAAATAGACATATGTATATTTTAAAAAGCTCCAATTACTTTAGCCCCCACCCATTTATTTTAAATATTTAGTTTTGAGTCTAACTGGTTTGTTCACAATCTACTCACGTACTGGGTGGCATATTTTGTAGCTTCTTGCATGTTTCTTTGGTGCTTCTAGGCCCCACAGAAATAAAAGGGTGCAAATTATTTTTGCCTTAAACGCAGCGTGTTGGGTTTCCACATTAAAAGGGACCATGATCTGATCCCTCCCTTCTTTTGAGTTTACAACCTAGAGCCCAGCCAATTTGCTGAACTCCCCAGCAACATCCTTAGCTGCTTCTGCCTAAAAGCAGAAAGCAGTGATTCACTGAATTAAGAGCATTGAATTAAGGCTCTTTGGTTTTGTTTTTTGAGATCAAGAATTCAGGTCAGAGAATGGGGGTGGGGGAGATGATGTTTTATTTGACTCTGGTAACATCATGGTTTAGTTCCCTTCTGAAATGGTGTTTAGCTGTAGTTCTCAGAGAGCACAGAGCATGAGGACATGAGTGGTGTGAGGGCCTGACCTCAACCTTTCCGCTGCAGGAAGTGGATGGCCGGCTGCTGGGCCTTGCACGCCGTCAGGTGATTGCCATGGGCTCTTCACACCCTAAAAAAATATCTGCTCGTTTTTGTGTGCCAGACAAGCACCTTGGGGAAAACTTGCTTGGTGCCCTGTTCGGGACTTTGTACCATGCCGTGTGCTCACATTGGTGACACTCACTAGGCTGTTACCCAGAGGGATGCTGTAAGAAAGAGGGTTGCTGTCTCTAAATTGTTAAGCTGGCTGGCAGGAGCACAGCGCCGAGCTGCGCTGAACTGGAGCGGGATTTGATGGAGGCTGCTCTTTTCTGAACATCAAATGTTGGTAATGGCAAGTATCAGAGCTTTGACGGGAGTGCAGAGACCACCCTTTCCCGTCGGAGGTGAAAAATAAGGCTTGTGATTAAAAAAGCCTTGTGCTGAAGGTCGAATGCTGAACGAGGAAATTTTTGCATCTTCTGCTGTGCTTGTGGACTTTGCAGATTGAGAATGGATAAGAGCGAGCCCTCAGTAGTGGAGGCCAACGTCGGGGAGAGAGTCAGACTGCCCTGCACAGTGGAAGCATCACCAGCTCTCACCATTGAGTGGCAGAAAGATGGGCAGCCCCTCTCCTCTCCCAGGTGAGCTCCCAGGTGGCTCCCACCGTACCCACAGGCAAGTTCTTGTGGAGGAGAGCCGCCTCTTTGCCTTGCCTTCCCTTCCCTTCCCTGTCTCCTCCCTGAGAGGACGGAGCTGCTGGCCGTGCAGCTATGGCCCATCCTGCTTTATGCTGGCCAGCTGCCTCCAGTAGGGCCAGACGGTACTGCCTGCGTGCCCTTGCCTCGCTCACAGATCAAAGGCTGAACGCTGAACCCCCGAGTGAACAGCTGTGATAGAGGGTCTGCGAGTGAGCCAAAGCCGAGATTTGTTCATCTACAAGATTAGCAGAAAGAGAACACGTGGCAAGCAAACTTGCCAAAACCCAGCTGGTCTGTGAGCCAGGGCAGAGGTTCACAGCAAAGAGAGAGATCAGAGTGCCTGCAGTGAACTTCCACAGCTACTGGTGCTGCTCTCCTGCAGCTCCCTCTCTGCTCCCAGAAACCTCTTGCAGTGAGCTTTTCCAGAGTCTACAGCACCAGTGCTGGGATTTGAGGACCAGGGGTTGCATTACAGGTTGTACTGAGCTGCTGCTAAACCTTTGCTCAGTGTTACTACACAGTTGTGCGTGAGGCTCAGGTTCATCTCTGGTGGCTGGAGTCCCATTCCGACCCAGGCACAGGCTGAGGGGCTTTCTGGTTTTGTTCCCCAGACACAGGCAGCAGTCAGACGGGGCCCTGGTGATCAGCCGGGTCAGCTCTGAAGACGTGGGCTTCTTCACCTGCATTGCCTCGAATGGACGTGACCAGGACCAGCGCCAGGTCCTGTTCCGACCTCTCGGTACTGAACGGGTGGATGTATGCATGTGTGCGCACACAAGCAGGAAACAGGGAGGGCTGGGCAGCGTGGGTTTCTTGTCTGGCCATGCCTCTTGGCTTCACATCTGATATTTAACAGGTGGCTTGAAGGCAAGGGAAGAGTGAGTTGTTTTACCCAATGGTGATCTGTGTGTGTCTGCTGATCATGGTGCTCCAGGCAGCTTGGAAGACGGACTAATAGCACAGCACGAGTGATCCTCAGGGCCTTGTTTCTGGGACACTGGTGTGGAATGAGTATAGGAGCAAGAGCAACTAAGGAGGTGGTTTTTCTGTGCATGTGACATTCTTGTATCCAGCTGGAGAAAAAAGCTCTTTGAGGCTTCTGCTACTTGCCCTTTCTTGAGCCAAAGCCCTCAGGAAATCCACATTCCCCACAGCAACAGCATCATAGCTCCAAACATGCTGTTTCAAGGCCCAGGGGCTCCTAGCTCATCGTAGCATATGTTGGACTTTGCCCATGAGGGAATGCTCCTACTACCAGGGGCAGCATGGCATTGGCTTCCTGCTAGCGATTACTTCTCTTCTGGTCTAGGAGAGCTGAGGATCACTGGTCTTCTGCCCAGCATCACGGTACCTGAGGGAGGGACTGCTCAGCTTCACTGTACAGTGACTGGCAACAATGTGAATATAAGGTGGTCAAGGTGAGCAACAAGGAGACAGAACTTCCCTTTCCTTCTCTTCCCTAACCTCATCACTTACCCTCCAAACAATAATGCAGGATGCCTGCCAGGTAAGGGGGAGACCCACGGTTCTCAGCCTCCACTAGCATCACCTACCCTTTCCAAAACAACTTGGCTGCCACACAGAAATCCCGGGAAAGGTCCCTGTGGGGTGTGGGGGGTCACCAAGCTCATGTTCCAGCCAAATGAGGAGGAAAGCAGATGTTAAGCTAAGATCTCATGGAGTTCAAAAGGGCTGCATGCTGGAAAGCTAGTGACATTACAATAGAAAAACTAAAATGAGTAATCAGAGGAAGACCTTAGTTGGTCTTTATAAAACTCTCTGCCTAAGCCTAGCAAACATTTTTGCTCCTAAAATAACAGCAGCTCTTCTCCCACAGCTGCAATACTTCTCTCCCTCTACTGTCAAGTGGGAGCAAAGGAGATTTTAAAGTGTTTTAGTAAAGGTAAAGGAAAAGCTCTGTCCTCTTCTGTTGATGGTTTATAGGGAAACTCTGAATTTGTGCAAGTGTTTGGTGTTTTTTTTTTTCTCTATTTGAAAATAATCAGTTGCGTTTTGGAGCCTTCTTGCAAAGGATCCAGAGTGATGGATTGGTAATAGTTCAATTCTCTCTACTCCAAGGGGTAGGACTGAAGTGGGCCATCTCACAAAGAGAGCTTTTCTTCGGCACATAAGTTCGGTATTTGAGTTAAGAAAATGATGCACATTTCAGAGTGTGAATGGAACTCTTTTCAGTGAAACAAATTTAATTTCCTTGGTAACTAGGAGTTCATAATTCAGGCAGTTTTCCTGCTGGGCGCAGCGTATTCCAGGAGGAACAGAACAGACACAATCTCGCTGGTATTTTAAACATTTTTTTTTAAACAAACTTTTAAGGGAGAGGAAGGAGGGCGCATTGCTCAATACCCCATATGTTTCTCAAGCAGTACGCACTGCTGTCAATGGCAGCCAAACAAGCGCTGCCAGAACACAACCTGGAGAGAGGGAAAGGCTCCCTGGATTTTCTCTCAGTTCCTCAAACCTCAAAAATGTGTAATGGCGGAAAGGGCAATGTCTTTATACAGAGCACACAGCTAGCTACCTCCCACGCAGGCAGTGGGCTAACGGATGCAGACTCGCTCAGGCTCATGTTAGCACCCAACTGTAGAGCCAGGTCATGGCAAAAGAAGATTTCTTCTTCCTTCCTGCTGAATTTGTAAAAATTCACCCCTTTCGCAGAGCATCAGTTCCTAAAGAGCACAGAGCGGTCTTTTAGCCCCCAAGGTTAGGAACAGCGATACAAAACGTTTTCCGCCGCAGGAACGGAGTCCCCATGCGGGCGGATGGCCACCATATCCACCTGTCCCAGGACGGAAGCCTGATCATAAGCAACGTTCAAGAAGCTGACGAGGGATCCTACACGTGCAGCGCCTACAGCAGCATCAACTCCGTCAGTGCCAGCACGGAGGTGAAAGTGCTGAGGAGCAAGCCTAGCAGTGAGTACAACCTGTCCTTCTCTCTTCTCCCGGCATGGCACCTGCCTCTTGGCTGCTGATATAAGTCTGCCCATCGCCTGTGCCCATCCACCGCCAACCCCAGGCTTTGGGGAGCAGCAGGAGCCTCTGGGCTGTGCTACCCCAGGAGCCCTGCTTTCCTCAGGTGAATAAGCAGGATGGTGGAAACACACCCCTACCCCGTCCCCTACCAGGGTGCTGGGAGACTAATTAACTTCCCGAGGCCAAAATGCCATAGTTGGTTGACCAAATAGTTGGCTGCAAGATTTGTATTTGGACTCTGGATGCCATCCAGCTCAAGGAGATTGCAGAAGATCAGCCCCAGAAACTGCATTCTCCTCCTGTAACTCACCGGGGGTGCCAGTTTCTCTCATCCTTGATTTTGGACTGAATTTAGAACTGGCAGGGTGGAGAAAGCAGGAACATGCTGTGCCTTTTGGGAGGGAAACAGCACCTGTGAGGCTGAGCCCTGGCGGTGGATTTACAGCTGCTTCACCTTTTGCTTGGCCGCAGCTACTGTGAACCACGTCGCGGACCTGAGCAGGGAGTGTGTGGACCAGCCACACCTGGCCAACTGTGACCTGATCCTGCAGGCCCAGCTCTGCAGTAACGAGTACTACTCCAGCTTCTGCTGCGCTAGCTGCTCGCGCTACCAGCCACAGGCCGGCCCTCCTCGTCACCGCGGGTGACAGACACCTCCGCGGCCACACGGAGGTACAGGTGACCCATTGCAAGACTGGAAGTCTGTCCTTTCACTGCACGAAACTCTTCTGGGAGCTCTGCCCTGCTGGAAAGCTCAAGAGGGTGAATTGGAGAGAGCGTAGTGGGTGTAACTGTTCAAAGGTGGGAGACCCACTACCTTCAAGTTTATTGCAAACTTCTTTTTCCTCCCCCGTATGCCTTGCTGTAGCTAATCCAGCTCTTTGCTTAAGGGGTAGTCGCTTTCGTTCCCAGAACAAGATGACACTGGGAATGCAAGGGTGCTGTGACTTTATAGAGAAGGCAGGTAATCAGCATGAAAGAGGGAGAGACCAGTTCTTCATAGAAGCACAAGAGAGAAGTACTCTTAAAAAAAAATCATCCCTGAAGCGTTTGGAGACCAGCTTGAACTGGTTCAACCGAGGCACAAATGAGCGATGAGCATTTGTAATCCTGGGGAGCACTTTCCACTTAAATGCAAAGGACTCTGGCCACGAGAAACAGCTCGATGCACATAAAATTAGTGTTCGGGTGCTATGAGATTACTAGCTCTGGGGGTGCAGCTGTAACGTCACGTTGCTGTAGCTGTTTTATCCCAGTAGACCTTAGACAAATTTCTGGTTGGGTCAGTTTGGTTTCTACTTGACTGCAGTCAGCATTGGAGTGAAATGCAGAAGCAATGCTTCACAGAAAGCTTAAGACAAAATGGAAGAATACTTTTAGCCCTTCCTGAATGTTCGGGGTAATTTAGATTAATATACCAACGCTGTTGTCTGTTCTGAGATGCTACAGTTTAAATATCACTCACTCTAGGAAGGCTCAGCAGATAATTTCTTTTTTCTCAGCCAGAACTGTGCTGTTGAGTTTATTGCAAACCTGGGCTCGGTGGTGGTGCTCTGAGTTTCAGCTTGGAAACGTGAATAACATACACATAGAAATAGGTGTAGGGGCATTTGACTTTCTAGAATAAACCTCCCACTGATCTGCTTTACTCTCAGGACAGGGGAGGAAAGCCCAGCTCTGTATGTGGCCTGGGCTGACTCCTCCTGCTCTGGGCTACCAAGCGAGGGCTTCCAGATGCAGAGCAGCTATAACTGAAAAGCCGCCTTGGTTTCAAGATGAAGTGGCAGTAAGTGTGCATATGAGGCTCTGAAAGAGAAAGTCTCAGGCATTAAGGGATGGGGGGGTGGGGGTGGGGGGAGGTGGGATTATATAATGATTTGTTAAACCAGGAAAGGCCCTTTTGTGTCTTCAGTATCTCAAAATGGAATTATTTCTGAGCAAAAGCATTTTTTGACAGCCTCCATGGTATTATTTTACCCTAGCATCAGCCCTAACAGTCCCCCTCTTTCTCATTCCAAACTCCCTGGTGAGACTTGGATGAGTTAATCAAATTAATTAGCACCACCCCCCATTTATTATTTGCATAGATGTAGCTATAAACTACTAAATTGGTGTGTAGTGTTGCTGATTGGGTTGGGGTGGTGGAGGATTGGCTTCTTTCTCTCTCCTACTTCTGTTACTTTAATGTAAGGCTTCTAAGGCTCACACCTCTCCTCTCCCTTAGTCCAGCCTCAGTACTCAGGGCAGCAGTAAGACATACATAGGTGTAAATCCCCAGGCTTGACAGCCTAAAGCTGGTTTGAATGCTAAATCCAGTAAATCAGTTCAGCTGCACCTAAAAATAAGAATTGGTAACCTAACGATTGCGCTCTCTTCAGCACAGATAAGGCTTCAGGCTTGGACATGCTGCTTTAAGATGTGAACAAACAGAAAAGCCCAGAAGCAATCCAGTAAAGGAGCATGGGGTGACAGTCACACCTATCTGGGTGTGGGTCTTTCTGTGGTCTGATAGATTCTGCTTGCTAGAAAAGACAAAAATACTTATTTTGCAGTTAAGACCCTTTGAATTTGATTAGGGAAAACTTCCTCTGCTGTAATTCATGGAAGGTGTTACAGTGTAAGGTTTGAAGTTGCCGTCATTGGCTATTTAAGAACAATGAGATGGTCCTGAGACCTTCTAATTGTGTTTGTACATCATTTTGCATTTAACATCTCATACCGGCACCTTTTTCTTTGGTGTGTATAGGATATTTTAGTATATAGTATGACTGACTCTGCCTATTGAGACTAGCGACTAATCACAGACTGTGTACATTCCAGGCTTAGCGAAGTCCTCAGTTCACACGTGGCGAGCATAACGCGCAGTCAAGGTGCATGGCCCTGTTCAGGAGCATGCTTAGACGCTGATTGTGGGTGTATCAGACCCTTTTGTCCCAGAATACGCAGTCTGAGTTCTATAATAGCCCTTTCTACTATGTCAGAGGCCCTATTTTTAGAATATTTAAATATTCTGTGTAGTCAGCTTTCGTTTAAGCTGTACGGTTTACAAGATGAGGCCAGGGAGCACTTTCTCAAGACTCACAAGGGCAACAACAGCCACCTGTATTCTGATGGGTAGGACCTGTCCCACTGAAGGTGCTTCAGTTAATTAGGTGCGTTTGTTCTGCCCTCCTTTCAGCTGCATACCCACGGGAGTAGGGATGGCTTTTGAAGGCATGCCCTCCACCGCTTTAAATACGTGTCCTCACTGTAATAGTTAACTAAAGGGTCTTTTTACGTTTCTTTTATTTGGCAAGCTGAGCTCTCCCCTCCCTATAGTGCCACTTAACTGCCTAATTGAATGGTTACTTTTTTGATTTGAGAGTCAAAGAAAGATGTTTGTTTTCTTCCCTAAACAATGGATTGTAGGAAGGTCAGATCACCTTTATCTGCAGGACAGGGGAAGGGTGTAGCTATACTGGGCTATTTTCAGCTGATCTTTGGGCACTGCTGTGCAAGATAGGGAAATAATAGGAAAGAATGTATGTATAGCTTATACTATTATAAATGCCTACACATATTTGCTTGCTTTTTGAAAGCTGAAGAAAACACTGGTATCAACTCTGATACCACAGGAGTGTTGGTCACTACTATTCATATCATATTGAAAAGAGGTAAAAATTGGGTAAAGAAAAAAAGCCTCGCTTTTCTCTAACGTGTCACTGTGACACTCACTGCACTTGCCTGGAAATGGAAACTGCTGGCAAGCTCAAACGCTCAGGCCAAACAAAGGGAGCATTTCTTCGCCTCCAGATTACAAAAAGCCTGACTTTTCCTTGTCTAAAACTACATGCTGCACATAAGAATGCAGTAGGAAACAGTCATACTAACAGGGTAGGTATCAACTTACTGGGAGAACAGAAAAGGAGTGAAAATACACTGTCTTCTCATGTGTACTCCTTTTAGTAGCAGGGGGAATAAAACCAAAGTGAGTTTTCCTTTTTGAATGTTAGTGTTTTCATATCTGTCTGTATGTAAGTATTCAATGTTAGAAAACACAGTGATGCAAACCCAGAATCCGATGTTTTCAGTAAAGCTCTCCATTACAGAGCTGTAATTAGTTATGGGGCAACAAAGATATTTGCAAGTCTTAAAGTTCAAGGTAAGCTAACATGGTGTACAAACCGAGAGGTGTTAAGATACCATTACTAAGCTTCTATAAGATACCATTAGTAAGCTTGTAGGCTGGCAAGCAGGGCTTGGCTACGTTCACCTAATATCAAAGATACCCAGAAGGGCAAATGCTGGAAACTGAAGGGGGAAGGGCGGGGGAATAAAGCTTTCACGGACAGTGCTTCTACCACCAACATTTATTTCTGTTAAAGCAGATTATAAATCATCAGTACAAATATATATATAACTTACATTTGCTTGTAAGGCCAAAGTTTAAAAGTAAAGTTAAAATGAGATGGTTTTCACAAGTCACCAGAGGCAGAACCTGGACCAGCTGCAGCCTTAACCACAAGGTTTCACAAATCAGTGGAAAAAAAATAAAAACAAAGTTAAAAAACTCTAAGATCTATTGACAGACAAACATAAAATGGGTTCCCAGGTAGCCCCAGGATGTAGATATGATTACAGTAAGTTGTCACAGTAGTGTTAGAACCAATAGATTAAGACAAAGAAACTGCAGCAATACATGAAAGGAAAAAACCCATACTATATATAATATGTAGCTTGATTCCGATAAAAAACAGTAAATTTTCCCCACGGTTTTCAAACCATGACAATACTGTTCGTTAATTTTCTTTATTTAAAACTACAATATAATGACTTATTGGTTGTGATTGTTGTTGCAATATGCTACTTACAATGAACAGATACAAGAACAAGCTAGAGCCCCCTTTTCCACCCCCCCAATATTACTTACAATAAGAATCAGAGATAAATCAATCTTATGTACAATTTCTTACATCCAACCCCCCCCTTTTTTTTTTAACCTTTGGCAAGATTACTTACAACTCATACAGCTTTTAATATCCAACTATTTAAAATATTCTAAATGCATAAAAATAAAGATTTTGGCTTTACTTTATTCTTTACATATAATATTCACTTTGTTACTCAAAATGGAAGCTCAACTTTTTCCATAAACCTAGCTTTTGCTAAGCGGGTGACAATCTCCCACCCATATCCACCCCCCCCACCCCACCCCAATTTTTCCCTGAGGGGGAATGTCCAGGACTTGCAGGGCATCAGAAGGACACAGGTACAAAATCTGCCTTCCTTTCTGTGAGAGAATTGATGTTTCTGCAGACCAGGCTTCGGGACTGGGTGCCTGCCTTTGCTCCGTTTGACTTCCAACTTTCCAAGTAAGGAGGGAATGCAGACTGGGGTGGCTTCTGGACTCCTTTTAAGAACTGCACATAAAATTCTGCGTATGTTTATATCCTTCCCGTAATTGCTCCCTCTTTCTAACTCATTTTTGTTTGAAGGGACCTCTGGGATTATCAAAGCAAACTGATCAGAAACAGTCCCCTCTGCTCCCTTTATCCCTCTATGCTACTGTACAATTTATCCACCCCCCCCCATAGGACTGCTTAAAGTTCAATCTCAAACGTCTTCTGTAAATCACTTGAGAAGGGGTTAGTTGGAGAGGGATTAGTGCGCTGCTTTGCCTTGCTCTCTAGTGCTGCCCACTGTGCTTCAAATGGGTCTACCTGGGGGGGGGCAGCGGCAGGAGGCTGCGAGTGCTTGTCCTCTGCAGCCCATTTGCCACCGTCAACTCCGTTGAAAGCTGCAGAGCCGTTGTGCTGCGCAGGCGGGTTGAAGAATGGGCTGGTGGTAGCACTGCTGCTTTCATACTGAGGGAACGTCTGCTGTTTGACAAGACTGGGTGACTGATGCGGATGGGCTGCTGGAGTGTGGCTCGCAGTACCAAAGACGTTGGCTACCATCTGGGAAGGTGTGATTCCAACCACAGGTACGCTTGGGGCTGCGTAGGTCATCCCGTTTGCTACAGCGTAGGGCTGAGCTGGAATAAATGCTGGCTGCATGGGCGGTACCACACCCACCGGCACAGGCTGCGGCGCAATGAAGGTGCTGACTGGGAAGGCTGGCGCTGCTGACTGGGAAGCTGCTGGAGGAGGCTGGAGTAGTGGCTGCGGGGCTGGGGCTGGGGCTGGGGCTGGGGCTGGGGCTGGGCTTGGCTGCTGTTGGGCTCTGACAGTCTTTGAGACCTCTTCCAGCCAGCGGTCTGCCTCTGAGGGAGTACGTCTGTGATTTCCTTGGAAGAGACTCGGTGAGGCCGCAGCTGAGGAGGTGCTGCTCCATTCAGTGCCTGGGGAGGAAAGCATGGGGAAGTCAATGTTTCCACTCCTCCCCCTTTTATCAGTTAGAAAGGCTGGAGGAGGTACACAAGAGCAGACAGGCCTCTGTCCTCCACGGTTCAAAGACTGCTACCAACACTGGAAGCGTCTTTATGCATCCACTGCACTGTTCTGTTACAGGACAACATTGGTCAAGAAGGGATAGACGAGAGTTTCTTCACTAAAATGCAAATTAATTTTTTTTTCTTCACAGCAGACATCTGAGACTTTAGGGCATGCAGGAGAGGTGCTGCCTGCACTCATAACTTAGTGGCAGTGATCTAGTCCATAACCACTAATTCCTCTAACTGGGGTATATCAGTTTCTGAATGTACAGCGCAGGACTGGTGGACTGTCAGAAGACAAAGCTATAAGAAACTGCTTTAAGACTTATTTGTTCTGTTTCCTAAATTAAGGCTTTACCCTCTAAAGGACAGTAATGTAATTGTACTGGGAGTTCAAGACAACATTTATTTTTCTGTCCCATACACACTGAAGTGTGAGTACTCACTATGATATACATGAACATTTAAAGCAATACATCTAATCAAATTACTATATGATATGTAAACTGTACTTACTACGATTCCTTTAGATTATTCTTCCATCTCTACTCACTCTTCCCTTGCTCTTCTCATATATAACTCAGGCTGTTAAACTCTCAAACTCTTTTGCAATGTTCAACACATTAGACAACGTTCAACACATTCAACATTTTAGACTTTTCTTCTACAAAACCAGCTCTGATTTAAACTCATTTATCTTCAATGATTAAAAAAAAAAAAAAATCACCTTCATTTCCATTCCTCCCACAGTTTCCAAACTATCTCCCACCAGCTGAGTTCTGGTTTTCCTTCTCCCTACAGTTTCAAATTCTCTTTCCCTCCCACAGGGCCTTGCCAGGTTTCCAATGTGATGAGAAAAGCCACAGAAAACCTAGAGATAGCTCTGCAACTCGTGTTATTTGGTGTTTTGGAGAGGTGGAAAATCATTACTGCTCAGTAGTCTTCATTCAGCCCGATCTAGTTAAACACCATCTAAAGCTCAGTTTACTGTTGTTTTTACAGTGGGAACTGTTGGACCCAGAGCTTAGGGACTCTCTCTTATGGGGGAAGATTTACTGAAAATGGGTCTGGTACTCTTAACAAGGCCAAGCAGATCCTACTATTTCACTGGCAAAGTTTCTCTTTTAGAGTTGAGCTTATACCAGGAAATGATGTTAGTTTGATTGTAGCCTTCTAGCATACACGTCCCACATGGGTGACAGCCATTTAAAGTACCACCTTACATTGTGTATAACTGTAGGCAAGGGCTGGAGGGACAGACTAAACTTATTAGAAATGAACCTCTAAAGTCTTTAAGCAACTAACTTAATCTCTCCTTACGTACGTTAGTGGAAAGAACACACAAAAATTATTTTGAGTACACATACAGATTCTTTCCCAACACACACTATTTCATTACTTCCTTTTTAAGCACTGTATTTTCTAGAATACTGCCAAAATAAGAATCAGTCCAGCTTATAGACCCAGAACCAATGAGTTCATCGCTTCCCTCCATCCACTTGTGCAGAAGGCTACTACTTCCGGCTTTTGTTAGTGTTCCTTCCACTTGCCATTAAGTGGCATTGACAATTGTCTCAAGGGCTCAATTAGGCTTTTGATCCAAGTTCTCATAGCAATGCACCGGATCTACTTCCAATCTTACCAGTGACCATGGCTGCAGCTCCAGTATTAGCAGCAGGAGCATAAGCCCAAGGATTGGTTTCACGAACGGGCATAGCTGTGGACACTACAGCAGCTTGGGATGGTTTAGCAGCAAGCACACAGAAGGCAGAGGCAGTGCCATTAACTAAAATGGGAGCAGACAACATCAGTGCGATTAATTCATGCAAGGCATGCACGTGACTGGAATATTAGTGGGCCATGTCATACCTACCAACAGACAACGATTTTAGACACTTCCACATGACAGTAGTTGGTGTAAATTAGCCAAATTGGACTGACAGTCGATAAAGCTAGTAAATTCCATTTCACCAAGCCAATGCTTGTTAACAGAATTGTGGGATGGTGGATTTTTATGTATTTGATGAGATCTTAAGTTCTGATGACTGACTGAAGTTAAATTTGTTGTTTTCAGAGAGGAAAGATATGGCTCACCAGAAGTTACCGTATGATTAATTTTAGATTCAAAAGAACAGATTTTAGATGTGAAGCAGCAATAGCTACATTTAACAAGGAGAGGTTCTTTTTTCACACAACTTGTATAGAAGCATATCAGTGAGGCGAAGATTAGAGGCTGCTATGAGTTCTATAGTTGGCATCTCTCCACAACTTATCTAAGAGTTTGTATGAAAAACAGTAATCATGCGGTGGCACAAAAATCTCTTCCCTCGTGGGATTTGGTTCCTGTGACACACAGTTGTTAAGGTTTTTGCCGTTCAGGAGGCAGAACGTTAAAATAGCCGTTACCTCAAAGCCAGTCCCTTTTACAGGTAACTATCGTGTGGTAGGTGCATGAACTTTTTGTTAAAAACAAAAACACAGCAAAACTAAACAGACAAGATGAATAAAGCAGGATGCATTCCCCCAAAATACTGATAACAGGACTTGCACAAGAAATTAAGACCACGTGTTACTGGAAAGCAACATTACACGCATTCAAGCCTCATCCAGCATGACCATGGTACGCAAAGAAATCACAAACCTTGAAAGGCAGGAGATTGTGGGGCGACTACTGTCACTGGTTTTGTCATGGGGGCTGAAGAGAAAGGATCTTCTGATGGTGTGCTGAAAGCACTGGTGATCTGAGAGCACAGGGCACTGATGCTGTCCGTTTCCCCTTCTACCTCAGGGACTAAAATGTAAACAAAATGCATTAAATTGGAAGTTTAAAGGATACAGAAACAATTTACAAATACCAATGCGAAACTGAAATATAATTAGTTCCCTTATGTCCTAGATGTTCCTGCTACTGATGTGCATGACAGCTTTTTTTAAAATCGGTGTTGAAGACCTGACTTGAAATAGAACACCACATTAGTGATTTTGTGACTGAGTCAAGAGGGTAAGGAGATCAGCATACCAGATTTAAAGTTGGTTATTACTGCTACTCCGTGTTAATGTAAGAGGATGTCCATTTCAGAAAATAAAAGGGTTTTCTATAGCTTTAGTAGAGATCTAAATCTTTCAGTATTAAAGTGCTAAACATATCAAGGATTTGGCACTCAGATTTGGCACTCTGTAAAATGAAAATATTTCTGGTAGATTTAAGTGTTCCAACAAAATACTTCCACAGTAACTAGATGAAGTTTAAACGTGCTGACAGCAATGTACAGTGACAAGTTAGGTCTAGAGTTAGAATGTTGATTGCTTCAGTTCAGCGGTAGCAGAAATCCCTAGCTCCTGTGGCAGAATTATGAAAAGCAAAAGCTGAATGCTCAAATAAAATGGACGCTCAGTTTTAAACCAAGTATCAGCATAACATGGATGAAGTAACATCTGGAGTAAAACCACCAACTTACCAGATGTTCTCATTATTGCACTGCTTTTCAAAAGTACTGATCATCAGTCCTTCATTGCACAGAACTGACATGAGCAGCCATAATTAAGCACAAACAGTATAAAAACCATAAGATGTCTGGACACAACATGCACCATATCTAAAATGCAGGGGAAGGCGTGCCCAAAAACTGATTCTTTGAGGGATATTCCAATACAGCGCATGTGACGTGACAGTAAGCAGCACTGGCAGAGGCATACATAGGAACATGCATCAGAAATATCCTGAATCCCAAAAAACTCGGATTGTAGTGTGCTCAGCCAGCATCACCATTAAGCAGTGCACTACTACTATAAAACTGATAAACTCAGTGCTGGTCTTACAGCACAGGTCACCAAATAAGGCCTATAAGAGAAGTCAGGCTAGGTATTTTTGTCGGTTTTGCCTTTGCCACAGTAATTTTTACTGTAAAGCTTTGAACCCTAAAACTAGCTGTGTTGCCAAGTGAGAGTACAGCTGGCGTGCAGGATAACCTAGCTGAGGGGATTCTAGGACATTACGCAAGGTACTGAGCACGGCAGCTGTTTACATTGGGATGACTCTAGAAAACCCCACTACCATCATGTAAAAACTGTACCATGCATTACTGATACAGTCAGCTGTACTGCCTAAACAGTAAAGTTTCTCTTAATGCAAGGTGAAAAGGCATTTCATTGCTCAAAAAGAAGAATTCAGACAGGCAGAAGGACAGACTGCAGAAAAGCATCACATGATCCCATGACAAGTGGTTAAGGCCTTGAAGGGATTTGTCTCTCAAGATGCCCTTACATGAAGCGGAGGAACTGGTTCAGTGACTCAGAGGGCAGAGCCAGCACCTACTAATTCACCAACACCCATTCCTGGAGCACTTCAAGTTGTGCTCCAATATTTCAGATAGTGATTAGAACTGTTTGTCTTCTCCATGTGAGTGCTGCATTTGAAATTCTGGCCTATTCCAAAGCGGAAGTTTTCTGACGTGGTGATATTTGCTCATGAGAAATGATCCACGTGAGGCAGGAAGAAGGATTTACTAGAAAATAAGGAGTTATTTGAAGCCACGGAGAAGGAAAGGAGAAAGAGACAATTTAAGGTAACGTTTCACTGGAATCATTTGGTTTTACCTGAGTTTTTCATGGGGAAATCGGTCTTCCTTTGCACTGTTGAAGGCAGCTCATTTATTCGCAAAGACAACTGGCGTTTAAAAGGAGACATCTTTTGGCTAAGGGCAGGGAAGCCCCTGAAAGACCCTTGCCTGGCAAGCTGTTCTATAGGGGCATGCCTCCGCGGAATAGCGTGGGGATTGCTCATTTCTTTATCGAGAGAGGCAGCAGCTTCAGCAGTAGGAGAGGTTGGTGAGCCAGAAGAGGGGGCAGTATTGTTTGGTGCAGCACCTGGTGCTACTGTTTTCACTTCTGTTTCAACTGCTGGAGGAAACAGGGTAAGGTTAGAAGAGTAAAGCAAAGTAGTGTTCAACTGCCTGCCCCTACTCCCATTTGTTTTGAAAAGAGAAATTGCAGGAATTTGCATAACCAGTACTCTTCCAAAAGAGTTTCTAATACCACAGCAGAAGAATCATTTCTCTATACCTTCATTGTCCTCACCATGTCACTTTACATACACCCAGTCTCCAAAGCAATGCTTACTGAGGCTAGTCACTTCACAGAAATGATGGCTTTATATATGTATTCTTTCTAGCTCTTTCCGAGACCCCAGCTCTAGAAATACTTGCAAGTCATTTATGATTAAGACTGAAAAGTGTATTGCCTTTTTGAGACCTTTGCCTCGCACAGAACTATAGCTAAAACATTACTACAAACGGTATTAAGTTACTTAGGGTGGCATAGCTCAGCAGCAGCAGGGAACAGAACCCAGCTCTAAGACCTTCTTTTAAAACCCACCCTCCTACCCCTGGCAGAATCAGCAGCAGTAGCCAAACACACTGCACAAGCTCCAGCAGGCCAAAGGTAGCAGCAGCACTTCACAGGTTCGGCTACATTCAGTGCTCAGGCTGCAGCTCCCCAGCTCCTCCAGGAAATCCATTACGGATAGATGGAAGCGTGCTGCAAGGTAGATCCAACCTCTGAGCTGGCAGGCCTGGCTAACACCAGCCACCTTTACAGTGAGTTCCTGTGCCGCTTCTTTAGCTGAATTTAGCTGTGATGTTACCACCCAGTCACTAGCTAGTTGCACTGGAAGCCCCTCCACGTTAAAAGTCAGCTGCTTCATTTTGCAGGTTTCTGCATAGCACCGCAATGCTGATGTCACCCAGGCCTAACGGCAGAAATGCAGGATTAAGCCTAGTATAAATTGTGACATCTATGATTAGAATACCAAGGGGAATTTTTCTGTCTTTAGGAAAACTCTCTCACTCATGTCATAAGTGACTTGACTTTGAGGACAATAAACAGGTCATCAACACAGCAGGACAAGGGGAAATCTCACCATCCTGGTGTGAACACTTCCTTTACCTATATTGCTTTCCAAACGTTTTATGAAAAAGAATTCATTTTTTTGTTGGCACATCAACAGAATAAAAGTCTGGTAAAGAGAGGAGTCACACTAGAGATTTCTGAAGAGCTGGAATGGTAGGAGGAACTAATTATGTTGTCTTGCAAGCTTCAGTACCCATGAGTTGCAGCTGCTCGTTCAAGTGAAACTTTTCTAATCAGTCTTTCTTGGAAAGGATTTCACACACCTTCATTGAGTCAAGACTTTGACTCATGCCCTCAAGTAACAAAGGCCTTGTGTTTAAGCTTCATTTAGCACATTCTAAAACTAACGTATGGGAACAAGCAGATGGATGATGAAAACGAAGATTAAAGTTTTGCAATTGAGTGGCAGCATGAAACTTGCTGTGGAACCCTCTGAAACAAAAGTTCAACTCCACTGTAAAGAGGGCTATGAACAATATTTATAATACTTATTTTTTGTTAGCTGCAGAACTCCACTACTTGTAATAAAACTTAGGTAAGAAGTCCTACTTTCACTTGAATTTCAGAACACTTTAAATGACATTTTAAATGGCTAAGACATAAAAACAAACTCCTCTCAAATCAGTTAGTTACTAGTTTTGAATGTAATTAACAGTGCATCAGCTATGTGTTTTATGGGGAGGGAGTTCTTTTCATTTGTTTTTTTTAGAAAGCACACTGTGATTGATCTGGTCTCCCCTCATGCAATATAACTCCATATGTACACTTTGTAACCAGCCTTAAAAATAAAAATACATTATTTTCTAAGAAAAATGCATATAATTTTCTGTTGATTTACCATAAGCTTTAGACTACAAAAATGATTACTTCTTGTCTGGCAAACATTATATTTTTATAACATTTTTCTAATAAGGTCTTTTAGTATGGTACCTGCAGTGTTCTCTGCCATAAAGCAGGCTGACAACACAAAGCAGGAACAGCTTTTGCATATGAAGCCACATTTTCTGGAGAAGATGTGGGAAAACGCGCTATGAGTGAACCTGGGATCATTTTTCATCTTGTAAAGTGTTAAGCGTCTGGGAATATGATTTGTGCGCTATAAGGTTCATGAGAGGGAATGTTGCAAGGACGTTAAGCCTCAATCCTTGCACCGGCTCCAGTTCACCTCAGTGCTGGTTTTGCTCCCTATCGATGATTGTGTAAGTTGCAGCCCGTACCTTTAGCATCCGGCATCTGTCTCATAATTTCCTCTCTCTCTGCTTGTTCAGTAGCTGTAGTCACCCTGAATGACCCCTCTCTAGTGAATGTGGTTCTGCTGGCATCAAAGGTGGCAGTCACTCCACACTCCTTCTCTCGCTTCTGCTTTCGCTCCAGGCATGCTGCAAATGCACAGCCCACGGCATGACTCAACCTTTCCCCCTGTACAAGACAACATTGCGTCATACAGTAACTGGAACAGAAACATACATGTGCTTCAAGCATTGCGAAGTGATAACCTGCCTTTACAAGAGGAATCTAATTAAGGCATTAAAGAGAACTACTGTAATTGGACACCTTTTATATGGCTCTAAAATTAAACCCGGTACAGGAAGACTCCCAACTACTAATGCACAAGCAGTGTTCAAGAAGGCCCACCCAGAACGAAAGAGATTGTCGGATATCTGTTTAGTTCAACTGCTACTAAGATGCTAATGCGATAGCGTGCCTGCATGGATCCCTTGCCTCTGGATATGTTTGTGCACAACGAAATGCTTGTGAAGACATCTTAAGCAGGTTTAAGTGCTGAAGTACAGATAAGTGCTATTCTCAGATGGAGAAAGTTTACAGAGGACTCAGGGAGACACTTCCGTTGTGCGCAAGTGTGAAAATTGAAAGGACAATGGTGATTACTTACACCTCTTAATGGCCCTCACCATTAAGCCATTATGGCACAAGGTAGTAGTAACAGTGCCTTCTGAAAAGCACTTCCATTATTAAACAGTGAGGTCAAAAGGATCCACTGTCCAGTAACTGCAATAAGGAAAGGGAATTCAAGTCTGAGGAAGCCCAGCAATCCAGCTGATATGGCGGCTACAGCTGAGTCAGAGGTTGAGTCAGTAGCTCAACTCATCTATTATAATCAGTAAGTGAATTGCCCTGTTATTCACAGAGAAAAACATTAAGTTTAACTGGGAATTTCTAACTGCATTGTTTCTCTTTAAAGAAAAATGATAAATTGTCTAGTACAATTGCTCTGAACTTGTAGCTATGTGGAGTTCATGCAATGAATTTGGATGATGTTTCAAGCGCTTTGTATAATATAGGTGGGATTCAACAAAAAGCAGGAAGAGGGAAAGGCCAGATCAAGGAGTTAAATGACTTGAGTCTACACAGCAAGAGACTGATAGAGGTGACTTGCTTTCAAACCTTCTACTGGAAAAACCTCTATCACTTAGAAGCAAACAGGATGCTAATTTAATGCAGTTTACCTCCAACCCTTAACATTCAGATGACTTTCCATTCAAGATAACATTCGCATACAAGAGGCTGCATTCATAACCAGTCTGTATTTACTCACTATGATTTTATCCTGGAAAAACTGTCATTGATGTTTCAGTTTTGGCTGTATACATTTTCAGATGAGAATATCTTCTGTCTATTTTTAGAAGAGTAGTTCCCTTCTGCTAGAGATATCTGAGGCTGACTGCATTCCATTTATACACATGCTGGGCACCATTTCTCTCCACAAGCTGACACCACAGAGGGATGGCAAATAATTCAGATATAAAGAATTAGAACTAAAATAATTTTCAAGGACTAAGTAATATTTTAGCTGAAGTCAAAACATATTGCAGTATTCTAGATATTTTATTCTTCCAATCACAACTTCCAGCTAGAAGCTGGAAGAGTTGGATGCACACCGTATTAAACTTACCGTGTCCTTTACGGCCATAAAGCAGTGGCATATCCAGCGTCTCGTCGTGCCGTCTCGACAGATGTATGAGAATGCCCGGTCAAAGTTCCTGTCTGGTGCGCAGAAAGAAACCTTCTCTATTGTCTGATCAACTATAAGGTCCTAGAGTGAAAAAATCCCCCCAACCCAATAAGAAAAATGTGAAGAAATACGGAGAAACATTTGAACAAGTAATTTTCAGCGCTAACTGCAAGAAGATGAGTTATACTAAGAGGAGGCTAACCTGATGTGGCTATAGTTATCTGCCAATGAATTCACCATTCAGAATCTATTCCCAGTATGAAACAAAAGGGACAGATGACATTTTCCACGGGCCACCTTTGGTAGAAGTGTGCCAAGGCACCACTTAAGAATGTAGGGGAACAAACAATTTCTAAGATCTCCCCTCTAGACTATGGAGCTCACATCTTTGTTTTATTTTGTTTTTACAGCAGCTCCAGTAGTCTTGCAATCAAAAAAATCGTTACTGTCATTAAAACACAATGCTGAAACTTATGGGAGCGGTCTGCAAGTGTGAAAAGGTATAGCAGCTGCTACACAAAAAGCAAAAGCTGATGTGCCAATTAGCTAAGCAGGGATGCAATGGAAAAGCACCAGCAGCACTGGTAGTACCAAACACCCCTGATTTGTTCCCATAGATTGATGGGAGAAGTGTCTCTAAAAACATGCTATCTTCGTTAAAAATTTTTTTTTTCAAAATTGTTTGGTTTGGTTAGTGGTTAGTACTTGGCACCTGTGCTAATGTAATCAGCCACCAGGAGGCAATAGTATATTCTCTTTTTAAGTCCTATACTTTTAGTTTCCTCCAGGGTCTGCACAACTTATTAAAATTCAATTTTAACAGATCAGATATATGCAGCAACATTTCTAAAAATAATACATGTATTATTATTTTCAAATTAGGCAGTAGACTGAATTCACCTACATAAGTATGTTTGTATTAGAAACTGAATTCTTAAGAGACAGTAACTTCAGCGTTCATGAAGGATACCATATCAGCAGCCCTGGAGAAGTCGAGCCCCAGGCAGTTGTACCGCAGAGGGATGTGAATTATCTCTACCTGCTTCTCAGTGTTGGCTTGCAAATCATCTTTTAGGTTGACAAAGTAAGGGTTAAATGACATGAATATAAAACCAAATTAATTTCAGACTAATGAGAGTAAAAAATGTTTCGATAGCCATGCCATCTTTTAAAATACTAGTACGCTTATAGAGGCAAGTCTAAAGCTCTTATTTCTAATTGCCTACGCCAAGATAAAACCAAGAATCCTTTGCTATTACTTGCACACAGGCATCTTGGTGGTACATACTGTGCTTTTTCACAATAAAAAAAAAATTAAAACAATCTAGAAGGATGCCTTGAATATATTAGTCTTCCACTTCAGAACAACAGCTTAGATATTAGAATTAGAAATTACCAAATTTGATACTCGGTTACTATTTAGCTTGAGTCTGAAGGCACAACCCCTCTATTTCATTTACTCTCTTCTTTGTATTTTTGGAAGCTAGCTCTTGTTCATTCAGACCCATTCTGGGATTCGGATGCACTGAAAATGATATTGATTAACATGAGTTTGCTCATGTTATTACTATGGCAGCCTTCTGCAGTGGTGCAGAACAAAGTCAAGGGACTCTCCAAGTTCAACATCAACAAAACTTATCAGGCAAAAAATGGTTCTTCCGGTAAATGCAACAAAAAATATCCCGAGTTTGTGCTACCTGCCACATTTTATGAAATGTGTCTTGGAGAGTAGTGTGGAATTAACTGGGGAAAAAGCATTAGCAATCATACAATGTTTACAAAGCAAGAAATGATTAAACTAATTATACACTTCAGTCTTCCTTTCAAATACCAACGTTTGCATTAACATAAAGATTGGTGTCCATTTAAAGTTATAGCACATACGTTATTATATAAAGATTGAAAACTTCTGTCCAGGGAAATCTAACCTTTGTTTTCTCATCTACAACTCTGAGTCCATCCGCCGAAACCCACAGGACTGCTTTGACGGCTTTCTTCCCAGACTTTCAAAAAAAAGAAAAAAAAAAAAAGAAAGAAAAAAAAATAGTTTTATGCCAACAGCATCAGACTGCCACCCCCTTCCCCTTTCCAAGAACCATAACATTAAGTGTAGATGAAGTCCACGGTCAGTAGGGTGCCCAAAGCCAGATACTCAATCCAAGTTGCAAAACATTCAGAGAACCAAGCCAAAGCCAGTATTTCAGAAACAGCACATTGTGGGGATGGGGAGAGGGCACAGGACGGGTGGAGGCAAAAATAGGGTGTACGTCCACTGACAGTAAAGAATTCAAGACTAACCAAGTGGGTGAAGAATTCCACTAAAGAGTCAGAAAACACTAATTCATAAGGAGTTACACCACAGGTAGCTTCTTTAGCACAAGTTTAAACATAGGAAAAATCTTACCTGATATTTCCACCAGCCCTACCCTCTGCCCCAATAGTCGCATGGCAGAATCATGGCATCACCTTAAACCAGTGTTAAAAGCACCCAAAAATAATCAGTTATTGTGTTATGAGCTTAATGCCAAGATCAATAATCCAAACATGTTTCACTAATTTATTAAGAGCTAAATGTCACATTTTGGAAAAGAGGTAGAAAAATACAATTTCTTAACCATTTGGTGTGTATCTTGAAAAAGCAATGGTGTGTGGCAGGCTGATGCAGCGGAGGAGTGGTCTGGCTTTTATCCAAGATCTGACTGTGGGAACTTTCAGCTCCCACAAGCTGAGGGTAAGTAAAAGTGGGAAACACAGGAAGGCTTCAGCAGCCATTTAAACTATGGATTCTTTCTAGACTGTTTATTCTTTAAGGGAAAGTTACAGAAAACAGTATAAACACTTGGGACAATATTCTTCTGAAACTTATTAATTGAACAGAAAATAGGTACAAGTTGTCAACATAATTTTAATGCTTACTACTACTAGAAAAATAATATTTTTTTTTTTACGTGTTACTTTAATTCACAAGCCCCATACTTTAAGCCAGCTAATAATTTTTTTTGAAGCACTGTGTTTATGTAGTTTGTGGCTGCTAATGGCACCCACCACAGACCAATCCAGGGAGTGAAGAGAGCAACAACAAAAAATACAGATGAGGGGGTATCAGCTAATGGCTTCAAGCAAGAATTGCAATTATCTTTTTTTTTTAATAGTTCATGGCAGGTGTATATGATTTATATTTATATGGCAAATAATGGAGCAAGGACACATTCTGGCATAAGCTACCACATGTTCCAAGTCTGCAACATCAATTTTAATGCTGTAAGGATGAAGTATCTTGGAGTGAAAAGTCTCCTGTTATATCACATTGGTTTCATTCTCAGAGAAAGCAGTAACTGTGAAGAAAACAGGCCTGGCAGGATTTCTGTTTGTTTTTGGGGAGGAACTATCTGTCCCAATTTCGGAAGCTGCAATGACAACCCGAGCATTTCCAAAAAGCTTGGTGAGAACAGAGAACAGCACTGACTTGTACAGAAGAGTGATTAAAAGAGAAAAGAGAGAAAACAAGCACAGCATGAAAGCAAGCTATGGAGAAGTGCTTGCAGAAGCAAGTTTCTAAGTGTCCTGTTGGATACCCCAGATAAGGTGTAAAGTAAAACTGTCAGATTCTGTAATGCCTAATGGAAAGAGTGTAATTCACAAAGGAAGATGTAATTAAATTTACCATCATATGTGTTAAAAAAATATTGCAGCATGTAAAAGTCACTTCTAAGTTTTGGTCTTAAAAGGCAGTAAATATTGATACCCACAAAATATAGTCTGTATTCTCAATGCTTAGCTAGCTTCCAGAACCTATTAATCACCCCCAAAAATGGTTTGTAGAGGTCTGTCTCCTTGAACTGTTTTAAAATGGAGTACCAGTTTCTTCTAAGCCATCTTAAAACCTCTGTTCCAAGCAAAGAATACAAACAATCAAGAGAAGACAATTCCTGCAGGTAACTGGTTTAGATTACCATCATTAGAAACCGAGATATACGTCTTTCCTCAGCAAACAATAAAAACCTTATTTC
This sequence comes from Vanellus vanellus, assembly GCF_965231255.1. Lineage (NCBI taxonomy): Eukaryota > Metazoa > Chordata > Aves > Charadriiformes > Charadriidae > Vanellus > Vanellus vanellus. The sequence goes on along the minus strand of NC_138911.1, from coordinate 31,428,898 downwards.
TGCAGAAATAGTGAACACTTCCTGAAGTTTGTATTAAACAAGTCAAGTTTAACAGAGCTGGGCACTTCATAAAACAGCAGAGCTACTTCTCACCTGCTATTTTACTAAATGATGATTTAGAAATAGCTAAGACGTGAAACTTCATGTTTCTCAGAATAAAATGAAGAGAATACTGAATCCTCACCTTATCTGTGCCTACAAGTGATGTATAAAGGAATATACTCCTCCAAATCAGTTTATATTGGCTACACAAACCAAAGTACTACTCTGTTACGGGTGGGATATTGCCAAGTATATCGTGATTAGAAAGTAGATATGAGTGTTTGCACTCCTGGCACATACTGGACAAAGATCAAACTGGAAGCAAGATACTGCATGGGAAGTGAACTCCAAAACACTGAAAGGTATAGGTGGCTCCAAATAAATGTATTTAAAGCAAATGGTCAATATCCACTGGAACAGTGTGGTCGTAAATGTTGCTACCAAGGGACTCATCTAGACATCCATATCAGTAGTTTGTCTTCATATTCAAGAGCTTTTGGACAACAGGACTGCTGGAGGAGAGCCATGTGTGGCTCCGACTCCCAGGAGCCTGATTTGTCAGTGCTGAGTCAGCCCCGATAGAAACCTCGCTGCTCAGCACTTCTTAGGAGGTCAGTAATCTGCTCCAATACGACATTCATTATCTGGACTAATTTCAGAGCCCTCAGAGGTCTCCAGGAGGGTGGGCAAAGCATTTGTCTTAACAGACAAGGAGGCCCAAAGACAAAGCAGGACCACTGTGCGTTGGGTACAAGGGAAACCCTTCCAACAGACATGGGCATCCACCAAAAAAAAAAAAAAAAAAAAGGGAAAAGAAAATTAAGTGGACTAAATCCGAAACGCACATTTCCTAATCAGCAGCGCAGGTCATGACAATGTAACTGTTAGAAGTGATAGGACCATGGAGGTAATAAGCAGCTATATGTATGCTGGAATATAAAGTTTTAAGGACACCAGAGCAAAATTAAAATTGCCCAATAATGCATTTTTTAAATACTTCTAAGTTTTTTCTAGTCTTTCTGCCTATTGTATTCTGTCCTGGGACTTACAAACAGCTGTAAGATATACCTGAAGCCTAAGATACATAAACAGAAAAATTTTCATTTCAGATTCTGTATAAAACATTGCGTGATGAGAAATACACAGACTTAGTGGAAGCAAAACATGAGAAAGATTACCGAATCTGTACTACTATTCACTACAACAGAAAAGCTTTAGTTTTAAAATACGAAGAAGCTGCCTGAAAAGGCAGTTGATTCAGTTACGTTGCATACACTACATTAAATGAAACTTCAGAAGCCTAACCTGGAGCTATCAACAGACACTCAGTTTTTTTATTCAAAGCTGAAAAGAGAGTATTTTCAATAATAAACACTTGAACATTTCCAGACAGGAATCCATCAGGTTTACCTTTTAGAGGTGAAAATACAGACAGGGAAAGAAGCAAACTGTCTAGACTGACTTTTTGAAAGCTAGGACATTTTAAGCCGCTCTGCAATTTGGAATATTATATTAATCCCAATGCAAGACACCTGCAGAAAAACTATAGATGAAATCGCTAAAAGATAGAGTTATTAGTATTTCTCAAATATTAAAAAGAGAACAACTGTCCCTTTTGTTGCAGTTTTTCCCCTAGATTTGGCCTACTGTTGCAGGCCGAAGCTGCAACAAAGGCACTGCCATACTGACACTGTCGGGATATCTAAACACTGTGGATTCAAGTGCTTTCAGTACTAACTAATATCACTTCACAGGCTGAAGTAGAAGTAGATCCCTCTTTGGCAAGATATTGTAATAAAAGGCAAAGCAAATCTACAAGGCTGTGGCCAAGTACCGGACTTGATAAAAAAAGCTACTAAGATGTAATGAGGAAGATGGCATATTTAATAGATAAAATCTGTCTGACTTTTTTTAGTTAAGTGCTATGCAAAGCTCTGTCCTTTTACATCTTTGCTTTCTTATGTATCCTAACATAAGTTAATACCAGCAAGCAGAAAGAAATCTAACATATCTGATGAGGATGAGGTGGGGGTTTTTCTGTTTGTTTAAAACAAATTGTAAGTAGTACTTAGCATTTTTGATTGTAAAGCAAACACCATGTTTTCACTCCAATCTTTGTAGATTCCAGCTCTTAAATTTTGTTTGCATGTAGGAATAATCTAATTAATCTGACACATCTCCCACCTACAGTATTTTGGCCCTTCACTATTACTACACTTTAGATGTGTGCTTTCCCAGATCATAGGAAGAAACCCGAATTGGGGAAACAGCTGTCCCTCTGTGACACACATCACTATCTAAGTGAAAGGTGGAACCCCCCCACACACCCTTATTTACTCCCCAAGGAAAGCCAAAACAAATCTGTGACCAAATTGGCTCCAAAAGGTTTTTGTATGAATGGAAGGGACAAAAAATAGTTTCTATTTGAGCCAAGATTCATTTTATAACAAGATACTTCAGAAGCCGTATCTTAGATTAACTCTGTATGAAAACTAAATTAAAATGTTTTAAAGGAATTTTAAATGCAGAGGTAGGGAACAGATGAGAGGTAAAGAGAGAGAGCTCTTTCAGAGGTCTACACGCACCACCTTGCAGAGATGTAGACAGCAGGAATAAAACCACTCAGCCGCCAGTACAGCACATCCTTAATAAGGACAAAGAGTTGCTTCTCTTCGTGTCTAAGACACTGTCCTCATGAAAACAAGAGCAACGATAGAAAGAGTAAATTTTTCAGTTATACAGTTGAGTTGCAATTAGAAAAACATAGCAGGTAAATGCCTGGTCTCATCTTCATATACCTTTGAATTAGGACTGTGCTCAAGAAAGAAAGGTTTAAGAGATGGTATGTGTAGGCACACTGCTTTCTCCCAGTGCTAACATTTGGGTCAGCTCATGGTGCCAAGCAGCCGATCATGAAGCACTTACAAGGCACAGACCCCAACTCCTCTAGATATTTGCCCAGGCGATGTAGGCCGGCACAAGTTTAAGGGTTCAAAAGGAAAATCCACTTTTTTTTCAGGAAGACCAAATCACTTCAGAACACTGGATTTCTGATACAGTCCATATGGATTTAAGATTCTTTTTCAGGTTGCTTTTTTTAACCATATTCTTTGTTTGATCAATATATTTCCAAGTCTGTTTTAGAAGCAAATATTCTGAAATGGATTAGGGGACTCTCAACACCCTGATTTTGTGGCAGTGCTATACCAGGGATGTAACTCCTTATAGTGCAAGCACAAACGAGGCATTAAACTTACTTTTCCAAAGAAGCCTTTGAAGAACTTCCTTTCCTGGAGGAACAGGGGGGACAAGTCGAGCGCTATTACTGTAGGTAGCTAAAATGTCCCAGGGTTTCAAACCAACAAGCACACACAAGAATAGGGTTTGGAGGGAAAGGAAGGGGGTTTTAGAGTTATCCATGAGAAGGTGCGACAGGCAAATGTGAAAATAATCCCATGAAAATGCAGATCAAAGGGCACACACACAATTCTAACAAGCTATTGCCCTGAAATTGGTGGAAAGAAGAGAACCTCAGCCCCAATTTCATGCAAAGTGGTTACTTTATTTTCACTCTCCCTGGTTTAGTCCCTTTTAGTTAGGTTATAAACCAAACTTGGCAGCAGACATGGTGGTTAAACAATTAAAATACCGTATGGGCTCTTGTGAAATGCAAAGTTCTAACTCCAGAATTACAGTCAAGTTTGCTCTGTATTGATCACTCTTTCCTAAAGCAAATGCTTTGTAAGCTGGAGAAGCATGTACGGCTGGTATAAAGCAGGGTTAAACACTGCTTCGTTTTACTCTATTAATTTGTTGCTTTCGTTTACATGCTACTCCTACGCTTCACATCTTATGCAGTCTTCTCTGAAGAGTGAGGAATTTCATTTTACCTTGTGGTACAACTAAAACACAAGTGAGATCCCTTCCTCTTTCACTCTCTCTAAAGCCTTCCAAGACTTTATACAATTATTTATACAAATACTAGATATTCGTTCCACAACTCTGAATTGATAGGCAGAACACGACCCCTTTAAAGTCAGCTCAGCCAGCAAAGTGCAAAGACACCAAGAGATGAACTACAACTTCCTAAATTTCTTCAGCCTGGAAGCGATTATACCGATTGCCCAATTCACATTAAGAAAAAGGCAGCACACAATTTTAAGCATATTTGCATGCAGTTCAGTTTACTGGCTTTATTTTGCTACCAGCCTGTGAAGAGAAAACTGCAAGATCTAAACCGATCTCCTGAGAGAACACTTCACCAGGCCTGGTGCCCTGCGAGCACAGCCACACACTGCTCCACATTTGAGGGAAGCTGGCATGAAGCATATTGCTGTTCCTGCTAGCTTTCCAAATTGTTTCGCTTGTAAGAAAGCTACAGCATAGTAGTAACGAGGAGGAGGTGGAAAATTGCGGATGAGATTGAGAGCATCTTTGTGACAGCCCCTGACCCCAAATTAACCCTGTGTAATTCCAACATGTTGATCGTTGACAACAATACTATATTAAAAATATTATTACAAATATCCTGAGGCAGTGTCTCCAGAATTGATTGATAAACAAGGTTATATTTAAAACAAAGCTATGGTTCTGACGCAAGCCAACAAAAGCCAGGAAACACAAAGTTAAGAAGGGAGTGTCAATCTCGACTTTGCATTTCCTGATTTCTGTTGCTGTGTGCCTCTGCCTGACATCCTTCCACAGGGCTTTTTACCGAGTATCTGTAACATATTTATGTCAACTCAGACACTGTATAACGAACATCTCTAAGTTCAGTCAGCTGAAAAGCTTAACAATTTTTAGAGGCAGGAACGGTTATGTATTTGGACAGGATATGCTGAACACTAGGAGGGGAACTAATGGATTAATCACAGTGTTGTGTACATAATGAGAAGGGGCTGGATGCTGCTGCCAAGTTGAGCAATGACTATTGCGTTACACTAAATAACAGCTTTTTAAAGATAGCAAAAGCTAAAGAGATTCACCAGAAGCTACCTCATTTTTAGGTGATGGTTAATTTTGCTCTCAGCAAAATGCTTGTTAAACAAGATTATTTTTTTAAAATAAACTAGAGAAGGTTAATGGAAAAGGCATCATGCAAAATGGTTTTTAAACAACACTAAGTTAATGTAGTTTAGAGATAACTAATGCATGTTTTAAAATATTAAATTATGTCTCTTTACCTGCTAAAACAAGAACATATATTAAAACAAATTCATCATTTAAAACAAAAAGTGGCAAGTTAGAAACCAATACTACACACTAAAGCGGATTTAAAATCAAAACATGACATGAGAGAGTATACTTTTGTTTTTATATGATGTTCCCGTACCAGAGTCAAATACACTTACAGGGCCCTTACAAAGTTATTTTCCACTTTGCGCCAAACGCTTTAAATTCAGTGAAATGGTTCTGAAGAAACCATTTAGAGCTTAGTGTCCAAATACAAAGATCCTACCAGATATGAGATGTATACACAGTTAGTAATATACCCCTACTAAAGGGAAAATGTAAGCTCCATTGGTAATATCCTACTAAGGGAAAAATGCAAGCTCCACTGGTAATATAAACCCATGTTAATAATAGACTGATGGCTGAATACATCGGTTTCTGATCTGCTAATGAGACTGCGGTGCCATTTCATCAGACCAAAATAGGGACATAACTAAAGTTTGTCTTCATTCATTTTAAACAATATTATGAACTGCACATTGTAGTATTGTTGGTGTGCAATTTCAGAGATATAAAACTAACAACAGAATACAGTACGGATGAGGGATTCTCTAGCTAAAAGTGGCGTCTTTTACTCGGCTGTCAACTAAACAGCGCCTGAATAACATGCTCACCGTCATCTGGTTTCAAGTTCTCCAAGATGCAATGCTCAAAAACAATTATGCCACTTTAAATGAGCAGGTAATAAGAAAACTCTGAAAAGTTATTTCCCACAATAAAGAGACAGAAAGATTTGTTTGCATCTTTTCTTTCAAAAAGCAAAGCAGAAATTAAGCTATTCCTAAAACCAAGATTAACACTGTTCTGTATTCTTCTTGAGAAATTCCATAAAAATGTTTTAAAATCTACTAGTCAACCCTAAAAAAGAACAGACTTCAGTTCCTCAAATGAATTGCCAACTGTTGGAGAATAAGAATTAAAAGGGGAAAAATATATATCTATTAAAATAAGTAAAGATAGACAGAACTTAATTTTTATAAGCTACAAGATACAAGAATTCAACAATTCTGTCTTAGAGAGAAGAACTATTATTTATTGACTGGATTTGATTTATAAAACCTACACATTACCTGCAGAGAAAAGAGCAAAGATTAAAATAAGTCACACACATTTCGATGTAGTTTAACCATATGAAAAGTGAAGTCCAATTTCCCTTAAGCTAGGCTTTCAGTTTGAGCACTGCAGCTCAAACCTGTAATTCTTTCAAGACCAAGAGAAAGCCCATCTAAATAACCAAGTACTTCAAAAGAAAGACTTCCAAATGAACAAACTGTTTTCTTATCACATTCCTTGCATGCTGAAACATCGTCCAGTGGTTTGACTTTTGCTAATTAAGAGAGCATAATGTAGAGAAAAGAGCTTTCAGTAATAGTAGAGTGCTAAAGAAATGCCCCCAGTTTAAAACCTACATGCTGGAGTTGGGGGGCAGGGGTTGAATTGCAGTAAGCAGCTCCAAATGAACCTTGGATCTGATGGAGTCGAGCAACTAAAGCGTACAAAGTAGTTTCAGTAATCTGAATCTTCCTCTTGGGGCCCAATGAGAATTTCATCTCTGCTTCTCAACTTCCAACACTGACAAAGGAGACAATGCAAATAGCAATCGCAAGAGACATGCGCTTGTGTCTAATTTATATATAGACATCAAAAACTTCAAACGGCAGAAGAAATCAAAGTTATCTGAAGAAAAATGTTGAGTTTATGAGAATGGGTAAGTTGATGCCATTCACAATTTGGAATAATGACATAGCACAGAATAGGGAAATGAAATGATTTGCTTCCAAAGAATGCCCTGTAAAAGTTCGGTATCCAAGTCTGACATTTGAGTCAATAATGCCGGTGATCAAGAATCACAATCCTGGAATTATCCAGATTCTAGAAGAAACTGGGTGTTATGCTTTTACTGTGTCTCATTATTTATAAGCTTAGCTACACTTAACTGGCTTGTGGGCTTAAAGTTTATAAAAAAATGCTAGAGAACAAATACTTCACAGCATAGGTCCCCAGAGAACAGAATGAGAGGAGTTGCACAAAGTAGATACTGCAACGTTTTTTGGTGTGCTAATAGAAAGTATTCTGATAGAACAAAAAGCAGAACGAGACAAAAACGGATGCAATTCATTATGTGGTCAGTACTTGCACTTTTAGCTATGTAAACTAAATTCATAGAACAAAGAAACTCATTTATATTTTGTGTGGCCCTTTTTAATAAAAATCAATCACCAATCACTGTTGGACTGAATAGGAACAGATGGGATGCGGCTTTAACAGGTTGCTGCTATACATTAGCTGAGAGAGAAAAGAATGAAAAGACTTGATTTTAATCAGAGCACTAAACCAATTCAGAAACTTTACAGCACAACAGAAGGAAGAAAAGATAACCTATAATCCTCTGTTGCGTGCTAGGAAGAAGGGAAGAACAGGTTTAGTTGGAAGACATTTGAGATCTCGGCATTTGGTGAGGGGAAAAAAGTGATGTCCAGTAGCAGATAATCTTAAATTAGCAAAGGTGCAGTAGGAGTGTTTGATGTACTTTCCATAATTTTGTTGAGCTACAAGGATACAAGAGTTTCTTCCGCTAAAGGCATCGCTGAAGGATGTAGATAGCTGAGAATGTGTATAGCTAAGACACATAAGAGAAATGATGAAAAGGACTGCAGTTCTCTATCTCCATTCAGACTTCAAATTTTAATTCCCTTTCTCCTTCTGTTCTCTTCAATGCTGTCTTAGCCTCAGTTCCTTGATAGATTGATCATTGCCTTTCTGGAGTTTGCTGTTTCCGCAGGATTTTACGATATTACTACTGCAGGAAAGAGATGACAAGCCCTCTTCCAATGAGCCACGGAAATACAAAGAGCTTTGAACGAGTGCCATTGACAGGAGCAAACGTTCACAGAAGCCAAACTAAGAGCAGCCCACTTCATGACATACCAGAATTAGGCAGCCTTCAGGCCACTCTGAGCAGATGCAAGCCAGATTATTACATGCATGACTACAATGTTGCAGTGCATTAGAAAAAAAAGCAGCCTAAATCGAGTAATATTTTGTATAATAACAGTGAATTAAGTCACTATTAAAGTGGCAGGCAACAGAGGGAGAGAGAGAGAGGGAGAGAAAAGAGAGAGAGGGAGAAAGAACCGTTAAAAACAATGGTTGAAGTCCCACGTGGGTACCAACTTAGCCCTGAAAGGTCACAGAGGATTTTTACACATTTGTTTTGCAAATAGTTTCTGCAAGTAGAAAGCACAGTTGTAACTCTCTCCCTCTCATCATCAGATTAGCATGTCCCCCTAACTGCAGCAGTGCTCTCAAACCGGCCAACTGTTCTCCTAACGTGGGTCAAAAGTTCAGTCTTTAGCTGGGGCGCTGCCGCCGCACGGACCTTTTCCAGTAATGCTCACAGCCCCAAAGCCAACTTTTTCCATGAAACAAATATACATACAGATTTCAGTCTCTTCACAGCATCTTCACAGATATGCATTCCTCTGGATTCATCCACTTCGACGTGTCCCAAGTACTGCAGGAAAGAGAGGAGGGGGAGAAAAGCTTAATAGCAGCTCCTTATTGAACTCGCTGGGTTCAAAAATCCAATCTCTGAATCCATCTCAGTACAGCTGGGATGACAGACGTTAACAGCCCTTTGCTGGCCTTCTTTTGAGACCTGTATTTGGAGGTTTGACTTTGTATGTATATGGGGCACCAGCGTCAGTAGAAAAGCATAATGCATCTAGAAAGAGAGTCTCCCCTTACTCAGGGGAAACAATGAAATGGAAAAATAGAACTGTATTTTCCTGCTTATTCAGCATGAGCTTTAGTCACTTTTTTTACTGGCATAGCATGAAAACCTTAATTTTTTCACAGTCATCTATTGACTTATTTTTTAATGCTGATAAATATATTCAGTATTGAAAGCTGAATTATACTACATAGTAAGATAACCAAATATATTTGAATGTTCCTGTCCAAATACAAGAAATTTCAATGTTACAAACAAAAAATCCTTTTATTCTCCCTCCCCACCCCCAATTGTAAACCAAAATTGTTAATGTTCAACACCAGGGTCTTACATGGACACCAAAACATTCATCATTCTCACAAAAAGTTTCTCACATTCTCACAAAATACCAGTTTTCTGTATATTCATCTTATCACTACTTAAAAAAACAAAACAAAAAAAAAAACACAACAAAATAACAGTGAATAGAAACTGCAAGCTTCAAAGCTTTTAAATGAATAACCCAGAATAATATTAGCCTATAGAGAAAGTGATTTCAAGAAATACATTGGAGTGTAGTGCTCAGGGTACAATGAATAGTTTCATTTTACATTCTTGGGGTGGGAGGAGGAAAGCTCTAAGTTTTCCAATTTCTCCCTACCTTTTCTAATCCTAGTTCTTTTTGATAGGGGAAGGAAATGTTCTTTCAGAAACATTCACATTCTTATTCAAAACACTTAACTCTTGAAGAAAACTACAGAAACTATTAAATAAAAGCTTTCTGAAGTTCTGTCATAAGAGGTATAGGTCAAAGAAACTTAGCCCAATTTACATGGCATTGTAAGAATCGTATGCAATTCAGCATTTATATTCTAGACTAGCTAGAGAGTGAAGAAATGAGTTTAAAATATCAGAATCAATACTTGTATCACTCAATGCAGTAGTAAACCTGGGTTTAATAATCTCTTGAGAAGTCCCACTCCCTCACAGAATATTCTGTCATCAGTTACCTGAAATTGCCAAGTTTTTGTTTCATTAATTAGAATACCATATTTAACTAGATGGTTAAAAAAACATATTTTGCTCTGTAGCACCATATTGAAACGCTCTATCAGCCTAATATAACAGATTCAACTACATGGACAAACTCAGACTATTTTAAATATTTAATTGAATTTTGAAAGTTGAGGGTTTTTTCATGCAAGGCAAGATGCTCCAAAAGAGGAGACTTTGCATATCACCCTACATATCATTAAGCTGCTGGAAGATTTAAAAGATCTTAAGTGACAGAGGGCTTTAATATTAAATCTCAGTATGTGGCATTTTTAAAACAGAGTAAATCTGGATGGAACAATTCTGCAAGAATTTCATTTAAACCAGCCCTCACAGCTGGAGAACAGCTTGAAAAATAAATTGCACAGAAGCTACAAGGTAAAGAAAAGAGCTTTGACACTTCAGAGCTTTTTCCAAATGAGCTCTGCAAGCCTGATACCTTGTAATTGAACGCTGGAGCTGCCAAAACAGCAACTGTACTCCCTCAGCTGAACTTGCTGAATACTTGTGCAAGATCTTAATTTCTCCAGAACACGCACTAACTAGAAAATTTTTAATCCTAAAAAACTACACAAATATTAACAACTAAAGATGCGTTTACTATGTGTCTACAAGTACATATTTACACCAACAACTGTCATACATAGATCTTGTCCTGCCATGACTCCTCTGGAAGTTCCAGAGATGCAGAAATTCTGTGGTTGTGTATATTTGTCAGGGGAAAGTTTTGAGTTTAGTAACTTAATAAAGTTTGTCAACTTCTCTTTAAAAAGAGGGAGGATGCAGACAGGAACAAAGCTGATGTTTATAGAGGACAGAAAAAAAAAAGAAGCTGTATGCACAGAATGAGCCATCTAGTTTGCATGACCATTGAGTAAAGTATCATACAAATAGAGGACAACTTCTGGATTTCCTGAACTATCTGCACATCTCATTTACCTCAGTGTAGGCAAAATGTTTCCAACCGAAGATCCAAACCATTCAGTCCCTGTACTTGGCAACCTGCCTTTTGCTTGGGAAAGGGAGAAACAGAGCAGGGTAAATATTGCCTCATGTCACACTCCAAAACAGACAACCATTTTCCCCTGTGTTGCCAAACCTCTATTCAAGTCCCGTGCTCCAACTTTCAGCAATCAGTCATGCCACTGCTGCTAGAGACAGCAAGTTTAGCTGCAGTTTTCAATACTGCTTCCACTCCAGTGAATGGGGACATTATTGCACATATCAAGTGCATCTACCCACACCAAAAGGGTACAATCCACAGACCTCGTTGGGCATCAATCAATTCTGAATTATAAAAGAAATTACACTGCCACACAATACTTCTTTATGATATAGAGGACAAAAGGTGCTTTGTTTGCACTTACACTTTACACTTTAAGCCCTTCATAAAAAAAAACTTGTTCTTCCCATTGCACCATTTTTGCAGAAGCCAACAGCTCATCGCTATCGGTATCAGTGACTTGTACATTTTACAGGCAGTTTCAAAATTCTTCATGTTTTTTTTTTTCTAGGGTGGGGTGGTGGTGTGTTAATTCCTTATAGATACCAACATAATTTTCTTGTAAAAATAACTTTCAACTGTATAATCAGAATGCCGTGGTCCGTTCATTTTTTAGCCAAGTCTCCCTTAAGTAGCAGGTCCCCTTCCAAGTATTCAGGCGTATTTCTAAATTTTTCCCCCACCAGGCTGAGAGTAGATATACATGGCTCCTGTATTTGACCAGTGCTATGATAGTTACCTGACTTTTAATGGGTAGTAATCAAAGACGTAAATATTTCTTCAAGAAACTTGGCATGCAGTTCTGCTACAGACTTTTTCAAGTACCCTTACATTTTAATCAGAAGTGTTAAATTGTAATTATATCACTTCCCAACCTTATATTTGAAATATTAGCTCAACTTACTAGTGCAACAGCATTTTACGAATGACATTTTAAAATTTAAGAAAGAAAATACAGCTGCTAGTTAGATTAAGACACAGTCTGCTCCTCGCAGCCTGAAATGGAAGTGAAACACCAGAATTCAGGACTTAACAAAAATAAACCATCACTAAACTCTGTTGTCCCTCCACAGGAAAGAGGTTGCATTGAAACCACTTTAAAAAGCATATACAAAAGTCCCACACTTCTATACACAACCTTTCGGGATCTCTAGAAGTCATTTCCCTTTCAAACTAAAGGAGAAGAAACACACTGTGAAGTGCCTGGGCGGCGACATGTCACATATAAGTAAAATCCCATGCAAATCCATCATGGCACTTTACCACAGACACACTCAAGGACTGGGATGCATAATTACTGGGTGCACAAAATTGATGTGAACTGCATAAGCCATACCATGGAGGCTGATGATTTTGCAGGACAGTAAGGAAGGGGGTACCCCAGACATATTTGCAAAGAGCATTCCTTGTCACAAGGATTGCTGCATCCAGCGTTCCTGGAGACAGTGAGTACTTTTCCATCATGAAAGTGCACATAGTAGGAATGCAGCATTAATATTGAATGCATTCCTACTTAATTTCCATAGCAACCAATGAATGATAGTCATGACATCAGCAATTCTCAGCCATAAGATGTTATACCAGAAATTAACCATCAATGCTTTTACGGAAAGCTAAAATCCTTGTGGGCACTCCACATACAAAGTAACATAAAATAAAGCTGTAATCCAAATAAAGTAAAATAAAATAAAATACTTTCAGCGGCTGCTGGAGAACCCCTTAACAAAAACATTTTTAATTAGAACTATTGCTTATATTAACATTTTCAGAAAAAAAAAAAAAAGATGAGATGATGGTACAGCAAGTAATTAAAAAAAACCCCAACTTTCCCTCTTCACCTCTGGGCTTTATGTTCTCTTTTACAGACAGCGGTGTGCCATATCAATCTCAAGTCAAACAGAAAGCAATCAAGAGCAACAACTACCTGAAAGGAGGTTTTAGAGAGATGGGAGCTGACCTCTTCTCCCTGGCGACAAGTGATAGGACAAGAGGAAACGGGTTCAAGTTATGTCAGGGCAGGTTTAGATTGGATATTAGGAAGCATTTTTTCACTGAAAGGGTTATTAAACATTGGAATAAGCTGCCCAGAGAGGTGGTGGATTCACCATCCCTGGAGGTGTTTAAGAAAAGGGTAGATGAGGTGCTTAGGGACATGGTTTAGAAGTGGTGGTGTTTTTATCAGGGTAGGTTAATGGTTGGACTTGATGATCTTAAAGGTCCCTTCCAACCTCACTGATTCTATGATTCTAAGTTAAACTGGCACGTAGCAAAATGCCCCTAGAAATCGAAAAGTACTTGAGAAACTTTATTCTTCTACAGCATTTTAAACTTTTTCCAACTTCATCTAAAAATGAACAACTTAATTTACCTTATCAAGTGTTTTTGATGAAGCTGCCCTACTGCCTTCCCCCAAATATACACTATTGAAATTGCTCCTAAAAAACCATCAAGGGCTGATGTATCAGATCAGAAAGAAAACAAAACAAATCTACCATCTGCATCCTAGTACAAGAAATACTGCCCTGATCTTCTTTCTTTGTTTTCATTTCTTTCACACATACTTGGCTGGCTCAGTTTTCAAAATTTCAAAGTTCAACAATAATAGCTGGCAAAAAGGAAGATCCTTCAACAGAACTCCTTCCACTTGGACAACTCACTCGGGCCGGTTTTGTTTATTCAAGCCTGGTAATACGTTACTACTGCCTCTCTTCCAAACAGACGCACCTACACAAATCACTGAAGTTCCCTCTGTAACAGCAGATGTTCACATGCCTGTTTTATTTGCAATAACAGATTAGGTTCTTCAGATTACATTTGAAACTAGACGGATGCAGGAAATGAGCTTACTCTAAGTCTTGGCCAAAGTGTCCCATGCTAGGGAACTAGCTGCCATAGAGAGAATCACACCACCATTTCCTTGGTATCCTTCCTATAGGCAGCGACATTCCTCTTTCTTCCTCTGTTTAAGTACTATTCTCTCCACAACTAGGGTATTATTTATAAGACTGACTACTTGGCATTCACATGCGTAGATGTGCTTCTGGAACTGTTGTTGCTCAAGAATTAAAGCCTGAGCTCCACAGTTTCACAGTGAAATGCTGTCTTGCAACAACAAGCTTAAATCCAGAAAGCCTGGATATGTCTTAAAGCTGAGCTACTTTTCCACTGACTTCTGTAAGATTTACATTCCAACGTTCAATAGTTTATTTTTCTCCTCTCTCACACCCATGCTCCTGCTTTTTTAATGTATTGGTTTGAAACAGATGTTTGCTTAGACAGAATTGAGGAAGCAGAGACAACAAACGCCATGATTAAGCATCAACAAACAAAATAAGCTTAATTCTGCTTAGTCAAAGCTACAGGTTAGTTACAGTGCTACACATGTCCCTATTAGGGTCCAACTTCTTCCACTTCCCTAAGTGACCAGAAATAAAAATGTCTTATCAACCTGTTAAATCCCCCAAATCGGGAGCTCTAACAGCCTGTGACTGCAAAATGTCTCTGAATAGCGGGGGTCAACAGAATCTAACTCTAAAAATGAAGCAGTATCTATACCAGTAGTTCTCCATGTCTCTTCACATCACACCCACCTAAGAGCCACACTGTGCATTTCACTCACTGGTTCTCATATCATATTTATCAGGGCGAACAGAAACAACACTGTGAGGGAATAACAAACATTTTCCCTTAGGACTATTGAAGATGAAGTAGCAAATCTTAGTACAGGATACACAAACGCTATCTTCTTCTTCATATTCTCACAAATCCCTAAAATGAGGCAGAGAAGGAACTCAGGAGGTTATGTAGGACATCACTTGCCTCAAGGCAGGATCTACTTCCAAATCTACACCAGAGAAGTCAGCCTTGAAGTATTATGACACTTCTGTAACTGGAGATCAGTAGGGTAGACCACCTACTCTGGAGCTTATGTGCCTCACTGTTAGAAAGGCAGGTTGCTTTGCTGAGCTACTGTTGTTAGTGCCTATCCTAAATTTCCCTTGATGAGGCTTGAACCCACTATTTCTCCTAGCCCTTTACAGCTTCATGGATGTACTGTTAGACTTAGGTTTTCAATTGCTCACTCTGATGTGCAATTCCTACTTTTCCAGGAATTCAGCATTAGTAAATAAGTTAAAATCTTCAAAGGGGAGGGGAGGGGAGGGGAGGGGAGGGGAGGGGAGGGGAGGGGAGGGGAGGGGAGGGGAGGGGGAGGGGGAGGGGAGGGGAGG